>NC_012877.2:45523235-45783419 GCF_000003195.3 Sorghum bicolor
CTCCCTCGCCGCCGCGACCACCGTCTCCACCAGCGCCGAGCGGCCCTCCTCCAACGCCGCCGCCGAGAGGCCACGGCCAGATCTAGCGCGCGGGCCACACTTCAGCCCACGTCGATCTTCCTGATCTCTCCGGCCGGACTTGCTAACTATAGATCGCCATTGATTAATTATGTATTTATATACACTAGCTAGACCAGAAATATATATACAAAAAATATTACATATATATACATAAAAATATATATAAAAAATAATACTACAAATCAAAACACCATATATATATATATACATATATATATATATATATATATGGTGTTTTGATTTGTAGTATTATTTTTTGTATATATTTATATGTATATATATATATGTATATATGGTGTTTTGATTTGTTGTATTATTTTTTGTATATATTTTTATGTATATATATGTATTATTTTTTGTATGTATGTATATTATTTTTTGTACATATGTACACATATATATAGTTTGTATGTATGAATTATAATTGTTTGTATGTATGTATGTATTATTTTTGTAATATATTATTCTAGTATATATATATATAGTATGTATGTATGTTTTATTTTTTTTTATATATGTATTGTTTTTTGTATGTATGTATATTATTTTTTGTACATATATACACACACATATATATAGTTTGTATGTATGAATTATAATTGTTTGTATGTATGTATGTATGTATGTATGTATGTATTATTTTTTTAATATATTATTTGTAGTATATATATATAGTATGTATGTATGTTTTATTTTTTGTATATATGTATTATTTTTTGTAAGTATGTATATTATTTTTTGTACATATATACACACATATATATAGTTTGTATGTATGAATGTATTATTTTTTTAATATATTATTTGTAGTAGTTTTTTTAGTATATATTTGTTGTATATTATTCTTGTATCATATTTTATTTTCTAGTATTTTGTAAATATTATTGTTTGTACTATATTATTCTAGTATTGTTTTTTATTCTAGTGTATTACTTGGCTTAAAAGATTCTAGTATTATTTTTAGAGCACTCTAACACTTTCATTTGTAGTAGTACTAGTAGTAGTATATAAGTCTCTAATATATGTTCTAGTAGTGTTTAGCCACCAAATTTATTCTAGTAGGGTTTTGTATATATTTTTGTTTGTACTATATATTATTCTAGTATTGTTTTTTATTCTAATGTATTACTTGGCTTAAAAGATCCTAGTATTATTTTTAGAGCACTCCAACACTTTCATTTGTAGTAGTATGGACTTATATAGAATATATATATATATGTATGGTTGCAGACATAGAAATGGCTGACCGTCGTCATGATGATCCTGATTATATGGAAGATGCCATTTTAAATATGATCGACGATGGTAGTCAGTACTTTGTTGATTACCACGACATCATGCAAGGCAATCCTACTGAGCAACAAGAGGGCAATGCCCCTGAGCAACAACTTGTCGTGCAACGAGAAGAAAATACTGGCGAGGTATGTAAATGTAAACATATATAATTAATGCATCTCTTACATTAGGTTCTAGACTTATTACTTGGTTATTAATTTAGTATTTTTGTTTCTATATGTACATGTAGCCTTCTGGATCGACCTCTACGGGGAGAAGCGTACCTCCACGAGGGCCAAAGAAGCCGTTGGAGGGCCGCTATGTAATCTCTGAGTTTGAGATAGCTACAGGTAGACCACTTGGTGAGCATGCAAACAAATATGTTAGTCACTGTGGATATCTTGTGAGAGATCAAATACCGATTAGTTGTCGTGAATGGAGAGAGAAGCGAGGTGCTCCTGAGATCAGTTTTGTCTCTGATCGTGACAAGGAGTTAGTTTGGAAAGCCGTCACAGACATTTTCACCTTCGACACCAACGATGAAGAGTTGAAGGTGCGAATTTATGACTGGACTATGAAGAAGATGGCAGTACTCTTCTAGAATTGGAAGAAGTCTTTGTACAATAAATATGTCAAGAAAAACGAGACTCCAGATTTCAACCTCAAGCAATATGTAAAGCTGAGGGCCTTCTGGGATGACTTTGTGCAGTACAAAACATCAGAAGAGGGCGAGGAACGAGCCAATAGAAACAAAGAGAATGCCAGTAAAAAGACATACCACCATCATATGGGATCAGGTGGTTATAAGTGTGCTGTTCCCAAGTGGGATCGAATGGAATAGGAGATGCTTGCTAGGGGGGTCACACCCGAGACAATAGCAAAGAATTGGAGCGAGCGCTCCAAGCATTGGTTCTACGATCATGGGGGAAGCGTGGACCCAGACACCGGGGCGCTAGTTTGGGGCCAAGAAATCTCTAGAGCAGCAGAGAGACTAGTCCGTGCACGAGAGGCGGTTCAGTCTGGTGAGTTCAGGCCTAACAGGGAGAAGGATGAACTCACCTATGCGCTTGAAAATCCTGAGCACGGTGGGCGTATGAGAGGCTATGGGGCAGTTCCGTGGCTGCAATCATTCCAAGCCTATCAAGATACCTACAGAAGCTGCCAGAGAAAGAAGGATGAGGAGGCAGAGCGGATCCGCCGCCTGGAAGCTTTTGTTCTGCGGTCACAAGAGCGCGAGAAAGCTCGTGAAGAATGGATGCAGGCAGAGATTCAAAGGCAAGTGCAAGCAGCACTTAGTCAAATGACGAAAGGGCAAGGTACATCACAGCCTGAGGTCAATGTTAGCCCCCCAGGCCAGTTGAAAAGCAGCTGCGCATCCACGGAAGTACCAACCATTCAGGATGACACGAAGCTACACTTCCCCGTGGATGATGTCACAGAGGCTTTTACTACCTGTGAGCTGCATGTACCAGATGGGAATGCCACCAAAAAGGTGGCTATCGCTGTTGTCAACCCTATCGACCGAACGAGAACTCCAAGAATCCATAATCGACCAGTACCTGGTGGATATGCTAGCGTCTCGGTTGATAGGGTTGAGAAAGGTTGTGGCAATGTGCCACTAGACATAGAAGGGGGAGACGGAGAGAAGACCTTAGGTGAAGCTGAGAAGACATTTATTTGTTGGCGCAAGCGCTTCATAATTATTCCTCAGCATAGGTTTGTGTGTGATTTTACTTCTTATATTATTTATTATGTATTGAAATTAAAAAAAGTTTGCTCACAAAACTTGTAATTGTTTTCTTTGCAGGGACTCCTCCAACCTAAGTCCAATTCTCTCCCCAGCGCATCATAGTGCTGCGGGCGGTGACAATGCTGGATCTCCACCAACACCAGTGGTGGCCACACCGACCCCGTCACCGCCTCCACTACGGTCTCCACCTCCTCCACCGAGGTCTCTAACTCCTCCACCGCGTTCTCCAACGCCAAAAAGATCGGCCCCACCACCTCCACCGCCTGCACCGCCCTCTCCAAAGAGTGCACGGTCGGTGCCATCGCCTCCAAAGCGAGGTAGTAAGAAGCGGTCCGCCCAAGAAGGACCGAAGTCATCGGTCCCACCTCCAAAGAAGGCTGCCTCAGCAAAGAGAGCTAAGACGCCAGAAAAATTACCTTACGAAAAGAGTGAAGAGGAGGTAATTGCTACATCCAAAGCTGAGGTCAAGCAATTTTTTGATAAAATAAAGGAGGATAGGAAAAAACGGCTTAATCCAGAAAAGCCGTACTTTTATGTGAAGCCATCGGAACTGAGGCAGAAGGTGGCGGACCATCAAAAGAAGCAACGCGAAGCTCAGAAAAAGCCAGCACTTTCGGACTATGAGCGGTCTCTGGTCAAGTCTTCACAGCCTACTAAGAAGAGAGTTGGAAAGGGGGTCCCACAGCTTGGAGAAGTATCAAAACCGGTGCCCCCTTTGATTCTGCCAAATCAATACGGCTCAAATGAAGACTTGATGCCAAAGAAATCCTTAGCGTTGTCTGAGCTAGACTCGCTTGAGCATTACTTTGGACAGAGCGGTTTAAATATGAAAGAAATTGCCGCCATTCTTGGATGCCAAACATTTGAAAAAGCCGAGGTAGTTGATCAATGGAGGGCAAGATATGAACCGGGCAGGAGTCTATTCGACCCTAAGCGTTTACACGAGCTCGACACACAAATGTTTGCAATAAACAAATGGTGCATTGAGGCGTCTAAAAGGGGAGATAATTGGATTTCTGTTCGTATTAGACAACATCACTACTTCCGTGGAGATGACCTCATATACGTGCAGTTCGAAGAATTGCACCAATTATGCCACCTCGACGCTCTTGACAAATCTCTTGTCAGCTGCTTTTGTCTGTAAGTATTTTTTTTCTTTTTATTATACTTCTAACTTCTTTAATTACATGTATATAATCCTTACACACTTAGGATTTGTATGTATATATGCAGGCACCAAATGAGAGAGCTCAGAATAAAAAATGACAATAGTATTGGGTTCGTTGACCCTTATATTGTTTTCAAGGCTCCGCAGGCAGTGTGGACAGCAGATCATGAGACAGAAGTCTGCACCAATCTTATGAGGTTCTTTGTGAACAAAAAGAAAAACAAAAAATACTCTTCCCCTTCAACTTCGAGTGAGTTATATAGTTATTAAGTGTATGCATATTTTATTTTACATTATAGGACTGACTATATATATGTGTGTAAACAGCTTTCACTGGATACTCATGGTCATTGAAATTCCCAAGAACCGGTTGATAATTTTTGACTCAATGAGAAAACCACAAGAAAATTATCAACAAATGGTAAACATTATTCAAAGGTACGTAATGTCGATCTCAGCTACAAAAATATCATAATATGACTCTGTAATTATTAGTTCACGATCCACAATGGCTGTGTATAGGGTTTGGGAAAGATTCATTGACCGTGAACATCTCAGTGGATGTAAAGCGCCGCTTAACATAATACATCCACAAGTAAGTTCTACTAGCTAACAAACTTTTGCTAACTTTTAGCCTTCTTATTGTCGTGGTCGTGAATATTTTTATATATATATCGTACAGTGGTGTTTAAGACAAGAAGGGGGGAACAATCTATGTGCATATTACGTGTGCAAATTTATGATGGCACAAGTCAATCAAACACCCATAGAGACGCTCAGAGTACGTTACATGTCTCTTTTCATTATCTACTAAATTATATTGAATAACTTAGATAACTAATACCTTTTTTATTTTTTTCAAATTAAAGACGGAATGGCTGAGGGAAAAGGTCCTACAACAAGACCGAATCAAAGCTATCCAAGAGACGATAGCAGGATTTCTCCGCGACCAAGTGATAAATCCAAACGGCGAGTTTCACTTCAACGGCAACGAAACTCTTATTCCAAACAACGATGATCATTTGTATCGTTTGTAGACATTGGGAGAAAAAACTCTATGTATATATGTGTTACGAATTTTGTACATATAAAACTATATATATATAAAGCTTTTTACATATCTATTTAATTTTTGATGTGGTCTATTCATTTTATTATAGGCAAAGCTTAATTATTAAGCTAAGCCTATAATTTTCATTTATATATGCTTAATATGGTTAATATAAATATATTATTGTATCAGAAAAACATGTATTGAAAAACCTATTATTATATATTATATATAAACTATAAACAGAACCGAAGAAGTGAACCAAAAAAAAGAAAAAGAAATTCTTTAACACCGGTTGGTGGCAGCCCTGGCAGGATTACCAACCGGTGTTAAAGGGGGGCCTTTAGCCCCGGTTGTCCGAACCGGGACTAAAGGGTGGGCCTTTAGTCCCGGAAGGGCAGCACCGGCTCGGAAACCGGGGCAACAGGCCCTTCCCGACCGGTGCTAATGCCCGAACGTGTGGCAGTGGAGACACCAGGGGTTGGCAAGCTGGAGCAGGAAGATTACTTCAGTGTTCGTCCCCATCTGCCATGGCGTTTGTGAAGGGACTGTATCCTTGTGTAATTTAACTCTGCGTCCGGGTATGCACTATAAATACCGTACCCGTATAGTTACTGTAAGTGACACGATAACAATCTCCAGATGAGTTAAAGGGTATTTAATCTGCATTTTTCTATCACCTCCACCACTGTCAGACTCCTTACCTTCGCTAGCACTCCACTAGAATCACAGTGGGAAGCCCTCGGTATCTCCCCATGCGCTTCAGCGAGGGTCAGAGGTTAGAAGTGATCCCCGTAAATGCTTTTCATAGCTTTTCAGTTAAGCGAATATGGAATATTATGCGTAAACATAGGTACTCCTGGTACTCGCGCTGACCCGTGCATGCCTCGCTCGGACGAAGGCGGTAGTGCATGGAGCCGGCTGTGCCGTTGCCAGTCACTAGCGGCATCACGCGCAAAGGACTATTTGGTTGCCCTTCTCGTCACATTATCTGCCAATGCCACTTGCCCAACTCAACGAATTTGGCATAAAAAAATAACTTATTTTCAAAAAATAATCACTTCTAGCCAGTAACTAGCTAGATCCTTTGACATATGTTGTAACAAAGATTTTTTATGCAGGGAAGCCAAGGTCATCCGGATGTTGGGACTAAAGATTAGTTCAAGAGGTTCCCACAAAGATCGAAGGAGCGATCCTATGAACGGTGCGGGAGCCAAAAATGCTGATTTGACGAGTGAGGCCCGTGCTAACAGGGACACTAGAGCAACAAATGTTTTTTATGCCTCAACTCGTCAAGTATAAACTATAGGGTGTGTTTGGTTTGTAGCCTCACGTAGCCTGGATAGTCCAATGTAGCCAGGTCAGCCCGAACTTGTCCCCAAGTAGCCAAGACGGGTCATTTGGTTGTTAGGCTCTCGCTGGCCTGGTTTGTATGTTGAAGTGTTTGGTTTGATATAACTTTCCATGGCTAGCCTAGTGTAGCCGACTTATTTGTGTTTGGTTGCTGTCAATCCTGTTGGGTGGCTTCACCAAATGATTGAACTGGTAACCTTACCCCTTCCTTGCTTCGCTCTAATAAAAAGCCGTAGTCGCAGACGGACGCCTCGGTCACCCATTCGCTCACCTCTCGCCATGCCCATCACTCGCCTCTTCGCCTTCCTCTCACTCAGTCTCGATCATTCCGTCCCTGCGCCGACGTCTCCACCCATGCTCGACGATGAGCGACTACCAGCCCGCCGCCGACGCCGAGATCTGCCGTGGCCTGCTCTGGTGCCCCGAGGGCACTGGTTGCGAGTGTTTCTCGCATTCCGCGACGGAAGTCTGCCCCTTAGCGACTTTGTCCGGCAGCTTCTCTGTACGTAGTGACGGCGAGCCCGTCGGCGAGGCGTCCGACAAATGGGGATGGAGCGACCGAGACACTACTACAGAATGAGGCATTGGTCGATGCCCAAAATGGCCAAAAACCTCGGCCTTTTTGCGGACCGGGGTTGAAGGCCCTTTAACACCGGTTCGTAACACGAACCGGTGCTAAAGGATCCTGCCTAACGGTGCTGTCAGGGCAGGGACCCTTTAGCACCGGTTTGTGTTCTGAACCGGTGCTAAAGGTCCGGTTTATAGTCGGCTCCCTCCTCCCCTCTGCCCATTTGAAACCGAGAGCACCATTGTTGTTCTTGAAGCTTCTTCTTGCTTGTTCTTCATTTGTTCTTCATCTCCAACGCCAATCGTTGATCTTCTTCGACTTCGTCATCGTCTCTTCGTGCTTGGAGGTGACTAACTTCAGCCTTTCTTATCTTTTTCATGTTGTTTTTGGCTTGTGATGTTCCCATCATTTTTTAGCTCAAATCCACTTTGTTATTTTGAATCATTCACATGAATTAGTATCCATATATATATATATATATATATATATATATATATATATATATATATATATATATATATATATATATATATATATATATATATATATATCATATTTCATGGTTGACTTAGTATTAATGTAGTTTGCAAGAATGAATTATAGTATCTTTTTATGATCATAGAAAGTAGGATAGTTCAAATTAATTGGTTTGTTAATATCACTTGATTTATTTTTATTACTACATATAATGTCCATTGTATCATACATGTTTACTAGTAAATGTGGAATTTATAATTGTTTAAAAATTGAGTATGGATAGTAGATGGCAACTGTGACCGGGTCTTCGGTCTCTCAACGGCATCATAAGCGATACCATCCGGAACTCCCTCTCATTACTTGTGGCAAGTGTGGGCAGAAGATTTTGATGGAGTACAAAGTGTCGAAAGAGGGAGTAAACAATGGTCGTATATTCTACAAGTGTCCGGATCGTAATGTGAGTTATTTCTAAATATTTGCTTATATATGTGCATATTTTTTTAAATGATATTAATTAAACTTTTGATTCTCTCTTTTAATTTTAGTGGGACGGTACCGGCGGATGTACAAGTTGGTACTGGGAGGAAGAATACATTGAACACATTAAGAAATATTTTGCACAGGTGGTTGAGGCTGAAGGTGGTGAGGCAGTGAGCCGACGAAAGGAGTTCAATGATGTTGATCAAGCGAATGATCTATCTATTATAGTTGGGATCGGACGCGAACTAATTATGTTGCTTAAGTGCATTTTAGTTTTGGTTTTTTAGTGCTAGTTGCGATTGTATTTGTTGTAGCCAAGCTTTCCTAAATTAATCAACTATGTATCTTAGACATGTTGTGCAATAAGATGAGAAATATATGTGTGCATGGTTTTCATAATATATATGTTATATTTAATGCAGATGGTAACACGTAATTATATGTATAATATCGATCGGCGCTCCAAAGAGTTCATTAATGGCGTGCACTATTTCTTAAGTGTGGCCGAGACAAATAAGAGGGACGGTTTCATGTGCTGTCCATGTGCCGTGTGCAAGAATTTGACGGAATATTCTAACTCAAGAACTCTTCATTCACACTTATTAAAGTCTGGTTTCGTACCAAACTATATTTGTTGGACCAAACATAGAGAAAGCGGGATTATAATGGATGAAGGTGAAGAAGAAGAAGAAGAATTGGACCATGCCAATATTATTGCTCAGTACGGTGGCTTCAATGATGTTGCAATGGGGGGAGATAATGAAGAAGAGGTAGCGGCAGAAGATGATCGGGGCGATGATGCTTTTGGTGATGCCATCCGTGATGCACAAAGATAATGTGAAAGTGATAAAGAGAAAGCCAAGTTCGAGCGCATGCTAGAGGACCACAGGAAATCGCTATATCCCACCGCTGAAGAGGGGCAAAAAAAAGCTGGGTACCACACTAGAATTGCTGCAGTGGAAGGCAAAGGATGGTACATGTGACAAGGCATTTGGGCAGTTATTGAAGAGTTCTCACCAGCGATGAAGAGTTGAAGGTGCGAATTTATGACTAGACTATGAAGAAGATGGCAGTACTCTTCTAGAATTGGAAGAAGACTTTGTACAATAAATATGTCAAGAAAAACGAGACTCCAAATTTCAACCTCAAGCAATATGTAAAGCTGAGGGCCTTCTGGGATGACTTTGTGCAGTACAAAACATCAGAAGAGGGCGAGGAACGAGCCAATAGAAACAAAGAGAATGCAAGTAAAAAGACATACCACCATCATATGGGATCAGGTGGTTATAAGAGTGCTGTTTCCAAGTGGGACCGAATGGAACAAGAGATGCTTGCTAGGGGGGTCATACCCGAGACAATAGCAAAGAATTGGAGCGAGCGCTCCAAGCATTGGTTCTACGGTCATGGGGGAAGCGTGGACCCAGACACCGGGGCGCTAGTTTGGGGCCAAGAAATATCTAGAGCAGCAGAGAGACTAGTCCGTGCACGAGAGGCGGTTCAGTCTGGTGAGTTCAGGCCTAACAGGGAGAAGGATGAACTCACCTATGCGCTTGAAAATCCTGAGCACGGTGGGCGTACGAGAGGCTATGGGGCAGTTCCGTGGCTGCAATCATTCCAAGCCGATCAAGATACGTACAGAAGCCACCAGAGAAAGAAGGATAAGGAGGCAGAGCGGATCCGCCGCCTTGAAGCTTTTGTTCTGCAGTCAGAAGAGCGCGAGAAAGCTCGTGAAGAATGGATGCAGGCGGAGATTCAAAGGCAAGTGCAAGCAGCACTTAGTCAAATGACGAAAGGGCAAGGTACATCACAGCCTGAGGTCAACGTTAGCCCCCCAGGCCAGTTGAAAAGCAGCTGCACATCCACGAAAGTACCAACCATTCAGGATGACACGAAGCTACACTTCCCCGTGGATGATGTCACAGAGGCTTTTACTACCTGTGAGCTGCATGTACCAGATGGAAATGTAACAAAAAAGGTGGCTATCGCTGTTGTCAACCCTATCGACCGAACGAGAACTCCAAGAATCCATAATCGACCAGTACCTGGTGGATATGCTAGCGTCTCGGTTGATAGGGTTGAGAAAGGTTATGGCAATGTGCCTCTAGACATAGAAGGGGGAGACGGAGAGAAGACCTTAGGTGAAGCTGAGAAGACATTTATTTGTTGGCGCAAGCGCTTCATAATTATTCCTCAACATAGGTTTGTGTGTGATTTTACATCTTATATTATTTATTATGTATTGAAATTAAAAAAAAGTTTGCTCAAAAACTTGTAATTGTTTTCTTTGCAGGGACTCCTCCAACCTAAGTCCAGTTCTCTCCCCAGCGCATCATAGTGCTGCGGGCGGTGACAATGCTGGATCTCCTCCAACACCTGCGGTGGCCACACCGACCCCGCCACCGCCTCCACCACGGTCTCCACCTCCTCCACCGAGGTCTCCAACTCCTCCACCGCGTTCTCCAACGCCGAAAAGATCAGCCCCACCACCTCCACCGCCTGCACCGCCCTCTCCAAAGAGTGCACGGTCGGTCCCCTCGCCTCCAAAGCGGGGTAGTCAGAAGCGGTCCGGCCAAGAAGGACCGAAGTCATCGGTCCCACCTCCAAAGAAGGTTGCCTCAGCAAAGAGAGCTAAGACGCCAGAAAAATTATCTTATGAAAAGAGTGAAGAGAAGTTAATTGCTGCATCCAAAGCTGAGGTCAAACAATTTTTTGATAAATTGAAGGAGGATAGTAAAAAGCGGCAAAACCCAGAAAAGCCGTACTTTTATGTAAAGCCATCGGAACTGAGGCAGAAGGTGGCGGACCATCAAAAGAAGCAACGCAAAGCTCAGAAAAAGCCAGCACTTTCAGACTATGAGCGGTCTCTGGTCAAGTCTTCACAGCCTAAGAAGAGAGTAGGAAAGGGGGTCCCACAGCTCGGAGAAGTATCAAAATCGGTGCCCCTTTGATTGTGCCAAATCAATATGGCTCAAATGAAGACTTGATGCCAAAGAAATCCTTAGCGTTGTTTGAGCTAGACTCGCTTGGGCGTTACTTTGTACAGAGCGGTTTAAATATGGAAGAAATTGCCGCCATTCTTGGATGCCAAACACTTGAAAAAGCCGAGGTAGTTGATCAATGGAGGGCAAGATATGAAGCGGGCAGGAGTCTATTCGACCCTAAGCGTTTACACGAGCTCGGCACACAAATGTTTACAATAAACAAATGGTGCATTGAGGCGTCTAAAAGGGGAGAGAATTGGATTTCTGTTCGTATTAGACAACATCACTACTTCCGTGGAGATGACCTCATATACGTGCAGTTCGAAGAATTGCACCAATTATGTCACCTCGACGCTCTCGACAAATCTCTTGTCAGCTGCTTTTGTCTGTAAGTATTTTTTTTTCTTTTTATTATACTTCTAACTTCTTTAATTACATGTATATAATCCTTACACACTTAGGATTTGTATGTATATATGCAGGCACCAAATGAGAGAGCTCAGAATGAGAAATGACAATAGTATTGGGTTCGTTGACCCTTATATTGTTTTCAAGGCTCCGCAGGCAGTGTGGACAGCAGCTCATGAGACAGAAATCTGCACCAATCTTATGAGGTTCTTTGTGAACCAAAAAGAAAAACAAAAAATACTCTTCCCCTTCAACTTTGAGTGAGTTATATAGTTATTAAATGCATGCATATTTTATTTTACATTATAGGACTGTATATATATATATGTATGTAAACAGCTTTCACTGGATACTCATGGTCATTGAAATTCCCAAGAACCGGTTGATAATCTTTGACTCCATGAGAAAACCACAAGAAAATTATCAACAAATGGTAAACATTATTCAAAGGTACGTAATGTCGATCTCAGCTAGAAGAATATCATAATATGACTCTGTAATTATTAGTTCCGATCCACAATGGCTGTGTGTAGGGTTTGGGAAAGATTCATTGACCGTGAACATCTCAGTGGATGTAAAGCGCCGCTTAACATAATACATCCACAAGTAAGTTCTACTAGCTAGCAAACTTTCGCTAACTTTTAGCCTTCTTATTATCGTGGTCGTGAATATTTTTATATATATATCGTACAATGGTGTTTAAGACAAGAAGGGGGGAACAATCTATGTGCATATTACGTGTGCAAATTCATGATGGCACAAGTCAATCAAACACCCACAGAGACGCTCAGAGTACGTTACATGTCTCTTTTCATTATCTTCTGAATTATATTGAATAACTTAGATAACTAATACCTTTTTTATTTATTTCAAATTAAAGACGGAATGGTTGAGGGAAAAGGTCTTACAACAAGACCGAATCAAAGCTATCCAAGAGACGATAGCAGGATTTCTCCGCGACGAAGTGATCAATCCAAACGGCGAGTTTCACTTCAACGGCAACGAAACTCTTATTCCAAACAACGATGATCATTTGTATCGTTTGTAGACATTGGGAGAAAAAACTCTATGTATATATGTGTTACGAATTTTGTACATATAAAACTATATATATATATATAAAGCTTTTTACATATCTATTTAATTTTTGATGTGGCCTATTCATTTTATTATAGGCAAAGCTTAATTATTAAGCTAAGCCTATAATTTTCATTTATATATGCTTAATATGCGTGTAATATAAATATATTATTGTATCAGAAAAACATGTATTGAAAACTTATTATTATATATTATATACAAACAATAAACAGAACCGAAGAAGTGAACCAAAAAAAAGAAAAAGAATACCAACCGGTGTTAAAGGGTCCTGCAACGTGGCAGCCTTGGCAGGACCCTTTATCACCGGTTGGTCATACCAACCGGTGTTAAGGGGGGGGGGCTTTAGCCCCGGTTACCCGAACCGGGACTAAAGGGTGGGCCTTTAGTCCCGGAAGGGCAACACCGGCTCGGGAACCGGGGCAACAGGCCCTTCCCGACCGGTGCTAATGCCCGAACGTGTGGCAGTGAGAGCGGCGGCTCGAGAGAGGAAACGAGTGAACAGTAGTCCGAAACCCTAGCCAAGCGGTGAGACTTCCCTTTTTATTCGGTGGCCGGCCAAGGTCAAGCGCGCCTAGCACTCTGGCCGCGCGCGGAGCCGGATGGAACCAGGCTCTGCCGTGCAAACCAAACAATTGAAATTTGGTCCAACCTAGCCAAAGCTCAGCCTGGAAGGCCAACCAAACACACTCATAATATCTGAACTTATGCACTTAACTCACACCACCACATTCATACAGACTCACTCACACACATCAGTGCATAAGCTAGACCTGCAACTATATATACAAAAAGGCTGCACGTGGTTGAGAGGTATCCGAAGTCATGTAGGCTTCATACGTGATGGGTACATCACCATGATCATTGTTGCGCATCCATATGTAAGGCCGTAGAAATTTGGGAATCATGTGCCAAGCAGCACTAGAAAACATGACCGGTGATTTCCACAACGGGAGAACCAGCCGCCCGAGCTACAGCTCGTTCCCGTAGGGCAACAAATGTTGGCGAGGGAAAGACTAAATCTGCCCTTAGAAGTGTAAAAAGATTGTGATACTCTGGGATGTTCCGAGAATGTAGCAGTTGAACTAGGGACAAACTGTATTTTCTTCACTATAGATACCCACAAAGCGAGATTGTTGGTGTGATACTGTGTAAGTACCATGAAGTGAGCGATGAATGAATTGCACCTTCAAAGCTATGTAGATATTCTCTTTACTTGCATTTTCAATCTTACACTGCATGCGAAGGTGTAAGTCAAGGTCAAGAATTTAACGACGGTGAGTTGTGAGCCAAAAGGAAAAAATAGGAAATATCCATGGAGTGACACACTCGGACATATTTGGTACAACTCGGTTTCACTAGCGAACTACTGGTTGTGTCAACTAATAAGTGTCACCATGAGATACGTGTCAGTCATTTTTTTTATCTTTGACTAGATTTATATAAAATTAATACTTTTATCTCTAAATAAATTTAATAAATAAAGTTTTAAAGATCTAGCCAATGTGTATTATAAATATTGATATTTTAATATATATGTAGTCAAAGTTAAATATGTTTGACTCTTTGGAAAATGAGAACAACATATAAAAAGGGACGTAGGGAGTAGTTTTTTTTGTTTTGGTTCCATAAAGCAGCTTCATCAGTAAAGCTAAAACTGCTTTCAATAAAGGTTTGGTAAAACAAACTTAAGGAAAATAACATAGAGAAAGGCGAGAAAAGTTAGTATTTTCAGCTTCACTTTGGTTCTTGTGCCGTGAGAGGATACGAAAAACAACTTATAGAAGAAAGCTATTTTCAAAAGGTATATTTGGTAGGAAAAAAAAATAGCTTTGTGAAGCTGAGATTGAATTTCCTAGGTAAGCTTTACATCTTGGTTGGTGACTTGTCATATGGCATGCTGAGACTGAGAGGCTGTGACAGGTCCGACTGTATGGATGCCTGCAATCTATGCTGTACGAGGTTACTTCGTATCTCCCTCTCCGCGCGCCTCCCAAGTCCCAAATTACCTACTGCGCCATACCACGCCCTTGCAGCCCCAGGCGACATGGCGGAGCCCATAGCCATATCACTCTCTGCGAAGCTCGCCGTGGCGCTGTTCCGCAGCGCTGCCTATAGTTTTCCAAATGAGTCACGCGACATGACACGGCAAGGGCACGACCTCAGCACGGCACGTCGTGACACGACATGATCAGGCATGGCGTGCCGCCGTGCCGTGCCTAACGTGTCACCGTGCCCAACTAGCAGCACAGGCACGGCACTATAGAAGGTAAAACATGCCGTGCCGTGCCAGCGGGCACGGTGACACGCCAGTGCCCGTGCCGGTCCAGTCACTATGCCATTGAGACATCTCCAGCAAAATATCAAATACAGAGACACTAAGACAGTTTTATTTCTAATTAACAAAACACAGCCAAAAGCAAACACAAAGATAATAGGAATATGTTTAGAACTTGAACTTGGAGCATGTGCAATGGTTGCCTCATTAAAAACCTGCTACGTAAAACTCACCCTTGTGAGATAAAATCCTAGTCACGAAAAGAGTATAACCTAGCTCCAAGTCCAAGTTCACATCATTGTTCAATGTTCTTACATCACATCATTGTCCAAGTTCCAATCAATGTTCATTGTTCAAGCTAAATGTAAAGACTAAACTAATTAAGATATGCTTCAAGGCTTCAAGCTTCATGCCTTCATCCTTCAACTTGAAGCTCCTAGGCTCCCAGCAGGCCAGCTGCAATGCAAACAATGATCAGATTAGAAACAATCAAACAATGATCAGTTATCAATAGAAAAAGACAAGAGCACAGATCATAACCTTGGCGGCAGGGCCACTAATCAAGGTATTCAAGAATCAAGGTACAGGTCCTCAAACATTTCTTCCAGCTCAGGGTCCTCCACATTATGCTGCAACCTTGCCTCAGCCAACTCCCAATCCTTGATGCAGGTGAGCCACTCTACCGTCTCCACGTTCAGCCTCATCCGCTGCTCCTCGATGATCCTGTCAGTCATGCTAAACGTGGATTCTAAAGATATGGTAGAAACTGGTACAGTCAAAATATCTTTAGCCATGATAGACAACACTGGATAAGTCAGTTTATGCTCATGCCACCATTTCAAAAGGTCAAATGTATCATCCAATTGGTTAATAGTGTCACAATCTAAGTATGAAGCAAGTTCAGAAGCATTAGAAGGTGAGGAACTAGCAGCATGCTCCATTGCAGTAGCAGATGTATCTCTAGATAAGTTAAGTGATGAATGCAGTATTGAATTACCACCAACAGAACTGGATGAGTCATCATCATAGATTTCATCCCAAGCAGACCTTTCCTTACCAGACAGGGGTTGAGGGATAGTCCTCCTCAACCTAACGTCACCATATTTCTCCTCATACTTATTGTAAACATCAGTCAGCCTAGCTCTAGTGCCAACCTAGTAAGTATTGTAATCTGTACCGTAACACCCAAAATTTTGATTTCAATTAATAGGAATTAATTTGATTTAATTGAGTATTTTTTTGTGAGCATTTGATCTAGCAAATAAATAATTTTGTGAAAATTAAAGTTTATTATAAGTTTAGAAACTTGATTTTTCATTCATGCTGGGGCATAGTATTTTTGTGTGTTGTTTCTGTTTTTATTCTATTTGTTTTTGCTCCAAAGCTTATTTGGAAAAAGAATCAACAAAATAAAATAAAATAAAATGAAAAGAAAAAGGGAGAAAACCACTTCCTGGTTTCCAGCCCAGCCCCCTTTTCTCCCCTCTGCGCTTAGCCCGGCCTTCCCCTCCCCTCTCTCTCGGTTTGGCTGACGTCCGGACCCCATCTGTCAGCGTGCTGCTTCTCTTCTTCCTTTAGCCGTGGACGCGTAGGACTCCACCGGGGGGAAACCAAATCCTTCTCTCCCGCGATTTGCTTGCCAAACTGGTTAGCCAGCACCATATATAGTTTCGTGACCTTCCTCGCGCCCCCTCTTTGCTTTGCGCGCGCTTGAGAAACCCTAGCCCTACCGTCGTCGTTCTTCCGGATCTCGGCGAGCTCGGGACGGATCCGCCTTGGTGAATTCCGAATTTCATCGCGGTTGTGCTTGGGTGAGTTGTTGCCGAGGTTTGTGACGCCCTTGCGAAGCCGCTAGATCGTTTCATACGGATTCCAGTGCTCCCAGTGACCTTCTAAACGATGCCGAAACGTGCAGGAGGTTTCCTTTTCGTCATCCTCACGGCCGGACCACCCTAAGCCATCCCCGACTCCCGCTAAGTGGCTAGGTGAGCCCGCGTCGATCTCATCTTCATTCCCCTGGTCTCGGTGTTGAGTTTGATGCACCGTAGCGCGAGATCGAGGTCTCCAGCGATGTCCCGGCCATGGCGCCGCCGCGAGCGCCACTCTTCCGGCCGCCGTCGGCCAACCTGGCGCCCAGATCAGACCACCACCATCGGATCGAGATCCAACGGTCAATATTAGAAGAAAACGGTTCAGTGGAGAATTAGCTAAAGAGTCCCTGGGAAGTTTTACATATTAACCCACGGTCCTTTACGTATTTTCCAGTTTACGCTTTCCAGTTTTAAAAGCGTATTTCTGCTGAGTTCCAAATACGTTTTCCAGTATTTACAAGTTTGCCATTGAAATTGTTTTGGTCATAAAATGCTCATTTTAACTCCGTTTTTGTCCATTCAAATTTCGTTAGATTCGTTTTCACGAGCTCTATATGGTAGAAGTATTAGTTTACTGTTTTGAAACTTTTTAATTCTGCAGTAGCATTTAATTAATTATTTCTCTATAGGAAATCTTAGAAAATGCATAACTTCTCCGTTTTAATTCCGATTTTCGTGAACTTTACGTTTGTATGATCGTAGCACTGCGTAGAACATTTTTATAAACTTTTATATTTGTTTTACCACTGTTTGGTGTATTGTTCTAATTATAGTTTGTCTGCTTCGTGTATGATTGTCTACATTGGATTGCGTGTTGTTGATTGATGTTTGGGAATAGACGGTGAGCCGTACGTTGGTGATTCAAGCCTTTGAAGACTAGCAGGCTCAGGAGAGCTTTGATCAAGGCAAGTATAACTTGGGACTATCCTTGTTATCTATACACAATTAATACAATATTTATCATATGCATGTGTCCACCTTGATGACCTTAGCAAAAACATAGATGATTGTTATCCTGAATTCCTTGATTACCTATTTGGGTATGCATTTGGGTAGTTCTTGCTAGTGCCTGATTAATAATCCATGATCTTGTAACATGAATATTTGGATATACAATAAACAATAAAATAAGCTTTCTAGCAACTTGAACATAAAGGGTGGAAAGAACTCTAGCTTTTGCTAGAATGATCTTGACCCTCCATAAGGACTTATCCCTTGGCAAAAGCTGGGACAACTCGTACAACCATGAGGGCTATATGGCTCTGGTTTTAGCTCAGTATGAGGACCTTTTTCTAGCTTGTTAGCGGTTACCTTAAATGACGTAAGAATGGCTAGACACGTTGGGTATAGTGTGGCCTCTGTCCATGTGTATAGGCTGCGGGTTATGTGCCATGGAAGGGGGGCTCTATATCTGCATGCCGAGTGAATCTAATGGCCCTAACTTGTTAGACAAAACTTTTGAAAGGCTTCATAGTGAACCCTGCCGACCTCCCTAGAAAGGGGGTTAAGAGACTTGCAATCTCGGGCGGAAGGGTAAATCACGACTCATGGGTAAAGATGTACAACCTCTGCAGAGTGTTAAATATGGTATACTAGCCGTGCCCACGGATATGGGTGGCCTGGAAAACTGACGGAATAGACGGACACTGATGAACTTGATTAATGATGATAAATGATGGTTTATTATGTTGTTTATATGTGTTATTCATAATTCCTGTATACAATTGATCATGTGGTTATGGGATTATTTACGCTACCTTGATATTTGCTATCTAATGAATAAATATGCTATCCACTATTAAAAGCTAAATGCAGTCAAACCAGTGTCAGCTGTTTGAGCCTCATGAACCCCTGGTTATACTTGTCGAGTACGATATGTGCTCACTCTTGCAATTTCCCAACACCCCAGGTTATGCTAAGGATGATGATTGGATTGAGGACTACCGTTATGAGTATTAGGCTTGGAGTCAACCAGTCAACAATGTCCCTGTGTGGTGCTTCCGTCGAGAGCGTTGGTTATCTCATATTATTTTTGTGTAAGACTATGTGATTTATTATGTTCCGCTATGTAATAAACACTGCAATGGTACATTTGAGATTTGTCTACTTATGTGTGCGACTGTTTCTAGGACACATATGAGTCTTTTATGCATCCTATTTTGCTCTTAAAATATGGGTGTGACATGTACTGGTAAGGTTCATCAACTTCCTCAGTACCTTAGCAAAACCCTTCATTTTAGCTCTAGGGTCCAAGATGAAAGCAAAAGAATAGAGCAAAGGTATGTCCCTCCAATATTTATTGTATTTGTCAATCATAGGTTGAATCACAGTTCTCAAATGAACGTCATTACCATAATTTTTCAAGTGTATAGCAATCTTAACCAGGTAATGAAGCATAAGTGGAGATGTAGGATAGTAAACACCAGACAATGCAACAGTAGCATCATAAAACAGTTCAAGAAACACAAAAATTTTCTCAGCAACATCCCAATGTTCATCAGTCAGAAGCAACTCACCATTCTCACCTCAAGGATAATTGGCATGTATGAAAGTAGTGATAGGATCTTTGTGAGGAAGCAAAGACTTAAGCATGAGATATGTAGAGTTCCACCTTACTTCCATGTCCAACTGAAACATCCTAGGCCTAATACCAGCTAGAATGCAAAGTCTTTTGTATGCTGCAATCCTCTTATTAGATGAGTTTAAAAATGATATTGCAACTCTAAAAACCTCAATCAAAGGTTTAAGAAAAGTAAGTGCCCCTTTGACAATCAGGTTTATTATATGGCATGCACAACGTTGATGCAAGAACATAGTACTAACTGAAGATTCAGGCTCAGGATCCTCTACAGGTACATCAAGACCAAGATATTTAGACAAAACAGGTATAAGTTTTTGCATAGCAGAAGCATTAGATGATGCATTGTCCAAAGTAAACAGCAAACACTTTATCAAGTACACCATAATCAGCAAGAACAGATGCAACTCTATTAGCAATGTTCTCACCATTGTGGGAATAATCAATAAGCACAAGACCAAGCACCCTCTTTGCTAGTTGCCAATCAGGATTTATGTAATGAGCAACTACACTCAGGTAGTCCTCTTTGGCTTTGCCAGACCATAGATCAGAGGTTAAGCACACACAATTAACAGAATTAGAACCAAGTTTCTCAACAAGCTTAGCCTTTCTATGAGAAAACACTTAGCTAAGTCTCTAGTGGTGGTTTGTGTAGAGACAGACTGAAACTTAGGATTAGGAGCATTACGGATGTATTCCTCAAATGGAGCAGATTCACCAAAACTTAGAGCAACATTAGTCCTAGCAAGCAACATAACAAGTTGATTACGAGCACGCATATGACAATACTCCCAGTTTTGCATAGAACCATCAGGATTAAACAATATTTATGACTGACTAAAAGCCCTGGTTTTCTCACGCCTAACAGGACACTTATCCCTATGCCGACGGAGGGAACCAGTACCAACTGCAGATCTAGCAGAATACTCCTTTTCGCAGTGGATGCATACGGCTCCATACCTGAACTTCTTACCTTTCACCGTCTTGTAGAGCTTGTAGAAGTCATTCTAGACATCAGAGGTGGATGGATGTCTTACCTCGTTGCCGACGTTCTCAGCGACTTCGCCATCCTCTGCTCCACCATCACCGTTAGCTTCAAGGTCGACGTCGACCGGGTCTTCTCGATCTCGCCCTCCACCTACAACATCATGCCCGGAGAGCTCTTCTATCTCCTCGTCCACCATGTCGTCGTCATCTTCATCCACAGGGACGTCACACATCAGCTCTTGTTCTGCATCCTCCACTGATTCACAGAAAGAGGGTGGCTGGGCCAGCCCTAGCCTCAACCGGCTATGACTGCCAAAACCAAAAGCAAGAGCAGAGATTAGAAATAGAAGAGAAGAAGAAAAGAAGAACTAAAGAAGAAATAAAAGATGAGATTAGGGTTAGGGTTTGTGGTACCTTGCATTTGCAGTCGACGCCGGCGACGACGGAGATGAAGCATCAGCTAAAGCCCAGAGCAGCTGTGGATCAGCAGACCTGCTTCTTCAGAGCTCCGTCTGCACCGCTGCGGCTGCGGCTGCTGGAGGGCAAAACGAAGAGTTGGTGTTGGGGTTGGGGATGGCGGCGAGCCGCCGTCGCCGTCGCCCCTGCACGTCCCCCCGGCCACGTTTGACGCTGACGACGATGAGAGGAGAGGAGAGGAGACGACGAGACAGAGAGCGACTCGCAGTCGTAGAGCAGCGGCGCACAGTGGAGCGGGGGCGGGGAAAATGAATGGTTTAGGGTTTAGGGAGATGGGGGAGGCTGGCTGCCTTATATACGGTGGGAAGGGAGGGGATGGAACAGATGACCAGATCAAGATTGGTTGCGGGATCCAACGGCTAAAAAAAGGCCATGCCAAAGCCGTGCCTGCCCCATTTCCGTGCCGTGTCGTGTGCCAGCCCATGGGCCGACTATGCGGCCCAGGCACGGGCATGGGGTCATGTCGGGCCACGCACGGGCAAGGAGGTCACCGAGGTTGATGTGCATGATGCATGCATACAATTTGTTTTTCCACGGTGAGAGTGAGAGTTTGTACGAGGTACGACTAGGTGTTTTTTGCTCCTCCCGGTGTGTAGTCTGTGCTCTCTGCTCTCCAGCTTTTATTAGCCACGGGTTCTTTTGTGTTCTATGAGCTAAGCTTGCCCAAGCTGAATCTTCGTATCTCCCTCTCCTCCTCCCAAGTGTTGGGCATTCTTATCGTCATTACCAAAAGTAGACTTAGTTTTCTATTTCTAATAATGGCGCCAAAAATGCTGAACCTATCCCTCATGCCACTTAAGCCAAGTTGTCATCCCAACATGACATGAGAGACGTGGTATTGAAATATGCAATTGCTCTTCTGAATAAATAATGAATGGGATCTGCAAGCGCACAAATTAATACTGATGTAGCATTTTAACCGGGAAGTATTCCAGGTATCGTTATTTATATTTTTACCACTAGGAAGGGATTACTAACACCAATGTTGATTGTAGAATGAAATATGGAACTGAGTATCATTGTATGTGTAATAGAGAGCATTCATCTATCTCATCAATATAGGGATAAATGTCACATAAAATATAGATAAAGTATGAATGGTGACAAAGATAACTAATCTGATCATCAGCATAACTAGCCACATATGATAATGATAGACACCTCAACAAATATTCTAGCAAGTCATTAACATGGAACTAGGATAAACTACAAGAATATTTCCTAAGTTATTCTTAACTATAAATTCTAGCATATCATAATTAGTGCAATTATACTTGGCAATCATTGCGAGACAGGATTACGCCCATGCATAGTGATATTATCAAGGAAGATGAGAAACATAGCAATCACTCCTCTGTAATAATGTTGCTCTGCCTGCCCTATACACAGGAGAGGGACTATATAAGAATCAACGGAGCTGTCACCACCGTGAACTACCCCGCGATCCGACATATAAGGTACAATCATAGATAAATACGGTATAGGCACCATGCCTACACAATACTTACCATTTACCCATGGACCCGATGGATAAAGCTATACGATCCTAAACATGTATATAATTCCAATCTAACTAAGCCAAATATATAACCATGATAAACTAAGAACGATATAATTGCAAATATAAACAAGTAGAGCAAAGTCATAATCAATATATTGAAATAGAACAAAGTCATATTCATAATATTGAAGAACAATGATGAACAAATGAAGAACAATAGAGGAATTACCAAGAATCCTCTTGACAGATTCAGAAACCAATCGAAGATTGACTCCTTCTAGTTCTAATCCTATGTAGCTATGCTAAACTAGAGATCTAGTTGATGTGGTGGCTCTAGGGCTTGATCAGAGACTCTCCTCCTTGGATGAATGAATGAATTAGGGTTTGAGAATGAGAATGAGAATGCCTCCTCTAGGGGCTAGGGGGCCTGCTTATATAGCCCTTCCAAATGAACGTGGGCCGTCGGATCAAACCGACCTTAATCACATAGTTTTCCTTAATCCTTTAGGTCGGTGGAGCATAATCCGCGAGGCGGGCGCTGATTGGCCGCCAGGGCAGGGCAGGCGCCCTAGGGGGGAGGGCGGGTGCCCTGCCCCCGGGCCCGCTCGGCCTCCCGTTCGTTCCCATGGCTTTTGGAGTCTTCTAGATGATAGAAAATTGCCGCACACGTTAATATCTCTATCTAAACCCGACGTGTGGGCATTTCCTCCATATTTCCTGATAACCCCCTGCAGAAATAGATAAACACCAAAACTCATAGAATTCTGTCAGATAAAACCCTAAGTCTAGGTGTTGGTTGCATTTGAATCTTTTTCTTTATTTATTTTTTTAGATAAATGATAGTATATATCCAGCTTCTTCTATCAACTAATAGAATCAGGCCAATAATTACAAAGAGTTCTTGACAGCCAGTAATCCGACCAAGCAAAACGAAATAAATTTTGAACTAAACATGACCAATATATCTAGCAGCCAACCATCCACGGGTGCTAAAAAAATGCAGAGCTGATGTCTCGAGGTAAGTTCCAACATGGATCAGCTGCTCTCGATGATCATCTTGCCATTGCATATTTGCCCATTGACGAAGCTAGTGTGTACCTCTGAAGAGTACCTGCAAGAAAGATTTTGGTCTACATTTATCAAAAATCACTTCGTTTCTTGTTAGCCAAATTGTCCAGCAAAGCGCTGCAGCTGCTGTTAATAACAAAGAGTTGTAAATTTTATTTCCAATTTTCGACCAGTGCAAAAAGAGATCAGTCACGCCAGTTGGAGGTGACAACGCAAACAAACAGTGAACAACGCGCCATAAGAACTTGGCATGAATTAGTCGAAGAAGAGGTGTTGAATGGTATCTGAAACATGACAAAAACAACAATGTTTGTCGCCATCTCAGTTACGTTTCACTAAGTTATCCTTAGTTAAGACTACATCTTTCTTTAGGTACCAAAGAAATATTTTAATTTTCATCGGTACTTTAATTTGCCAAATATCTTTTGACACCCTAACCCCATTGTTAATTAACGCAGCATACATGGATTTGACCGTAAAAATTCCAGATGCAGATAAGCCCCAGATGAACTCATCCCTATGTCCCGTTAAATTTAAATCAAGTATAGAAGCAACGATCCTATTCCACGCACTTAAGTTCATCTCCACTAAATTCCTTCTAAAAGAAATATTCAATGGGATTGAACTAAACACTTGTGCTACAGAGTCATGTTTCCTTCTAACAATGTTAAATAAGGAAGGGAATTTGTCTTTAAGCGGCTTATTACCCAACCAAGTATTAACCTAGAACCTGGTTTGACTTCCATCATTGATCTTAAACGAGCCAAATTCTATAAACAAATCTTTAATGTTCTTTAAGCTTTTCCAAAAATGTGAATCCGTTGATTTTTTAACACAACTCCCTAAAGTCTTGTCCTTGATGTATTTATTACTCAACAGTTCCTGCCACATGCCATCTTCATTCAGCAGTTTAAAAAGCCATTTGCTCAGCAAACACTTGTTCTGAATATCCAAATTGTATATGCCTATTCCACCTTCGTCTCTAGGTTAGCATAAAACCTCCCATTTAGCCAATCTATATTTCTTTTTATGTTGGTCATTTCGCCAGTAGAAACGGGACCTAAAGCAGTCTATTTTTTCAAGAACACCTCTTGGTAGTTCAAAAAAAGACATCGTAAACAGTTGTGAACTAGTCAGCACCGAAATTATTAACTAAACATCCCCCTACTGTAAGCATTTTCCCTTTCCAACCACTCAACCTCTTTTCAATTCTATTCTTGATCTCCTTCCAGTCCTTATTATTGAGTTTTCTAGTGTTCATAGGCAGTCCAAGGTAACTAAAGGGATACTTTCCAACCGCACAGCCAAACAGTTGTGAATAAAACTCTTCATGTTCTTTTGCCTTGCCAAAGCAGAAAATTTCACTTTTGTGAAGGTTTATCTTTAGGCCAGACAATTGCTCAAAAGTGCTCAGCAATAATTTCATGTTTACTGCCTTTTGAAAATCATGGCTCATAAAGATAACTGTGTCATCCGCATACTGAAGGATGGATAACCCTTCCTGTATTAAATTTGGAATGACCCCCTCTACCTGTCCTGCTCCTTTTGCTCTAGCAATGAGTATAGCCAGCATATCCGCTACTATATTAAACCTTTCTTTGTTTGGAAGTAGGAGCCTAGCTGGTCAATAACTTTAATATTAACATTACCTCCTTTTGTAAATGTTTAAACCCATTGACACCATTTTTGTGAAAAACCTTTCATTCTCAATGTCTGTTGTAAAAAACTCCATTTAACCTTGTCATATGCCTTTTCAAAGTCTATTTTAAAAATTACCCCGTCTTTCTTCTTTGTATGAAGTTCATGCAATGTTTCATGTAAAATTACTGCCCCTTCCAGTATATTTCTTCCTGGCAAAAACGCAGTCTGAGTGGGTCTTATGATCTTCTTCGCAATGGTAGTTAATATGTTAGTTGCGACTTTAGTGAAGATTTTGAAGGATACATTCAGTAAACAGATAGGTCTGTATTGCTGAATCACCTTTGCATCCTCCTTCTTGGGTAAAAGGATAATGGTTCCAAAATTAAGGCGACTCAAAGATAGGTTCCCTTGATGAAAATCCATAAACAAGTCCATCAAGTCATCTTTTAGTACGTTCCAAAAAACATGATAGAAGTCTGGAGGAAAACCATCAGGCCTAGGGGCCTTGTTATGTTCCCTTTGGAAAATCGCAACTCTAACCTCCTCCTATGAGAAAGGTTCTACTAAGAACTTATTTTCCAATTGGGAGACTTGTGGGATATCGTCAATTTGGGTCTCATCTAAGGTGAAATGGAATATTTCAGGTGGACCAAAAAGGTTCTTATAATAACTCGTGATATGTCCCTTAAGCTGGGTTGTTGGTGCAAAAGTAGATCTGCAAACACAAAGGGCTAATACCCGATTCAACGTTAAGGCGTGCCAGCCGATTTGAGCTTACAATCAACAAAGGTGGTAACTCGAATACTTTAGTCCCGACAACAGCGATGCGCCCGGATGTCATGGCCAAGAGGTATTCACGCGGAACTTGAGAACTCACCGAGATTGACTTGATGAATTCCTAAGAAGTCGTAAGTAAAAAGAAAATATGCGAGTTGACGAAGTCGTCGAAAAAGTAGATGCTGGAATAGATGTAAAAACTTGTGTTTGATTGATTGTGTTGTTCATTACATTGCTACAAGGTCTACATTTATACCCTGCCCAGAAGAATTACAACCAGACACGACTAGGACTCTAATTCTAAATTGAACGGAATCCGTACACAAAACAAACTCTAACAGCTATGGAAAACATTAATCTATCTACCACAAGCAATCGGCACACCGCCACCATCCTGTCAGCAACTCCTGCGCCTCCCCCTGTTATCATCAGCAATCGGCAAACCACCTTCCATCGGCATCGACAACCACTAGTATCAGTCATCGGCATGGATCAATCACCATCCCTAGTCTTGGCCACATTCTGCTTTTTAGCCATCGGCATCAATTCCCATCAGTAACCTCCTTGATAAACAATCACCACTCTTTCACCTGCCAATCTATATTTTGCTAATTCCTAGATACGCGTCTGATGATACGTGTCCAAAAACGGTGTCAACACATGCCCCCCAATTTCGGAGTATAAAATCATTAATGCTCCGAAATTCCCTTCACTAATGATGCCTTTCCGCAATTACTCCCACCTGACAGTAATTAATTACCAAATCCGAACAACCTTAGCCCGGCTCTCCAGCACGCACCTCGAATCTCTCAATTCCTCGAACCGAACCTCCTAGATATTCGTTCATCGGTAACGTTTCCGTTAGAGAGAACTGCCGATGAACCGACCAGGAGATCTTGCACAGTGAAACATCTCCCAAAATTATGACCGCTTACTGTCAAATCACCTGCACAATCCCTTGATTACCGTGCGAACAGTTACCATATCCACCTGAACACCCTCGATTTTCACGGATACAGCAAAGGGATAAGTCAGAAATACCCCTGCTCTCTTTATCCTATAAATACTTCCTTCTTCGGCACTCTTTCTCCACCTTGTCATTCTGCATCCTCAAACCCATCCTCCCGGCGGCGGCATTGTTTGAGAAGTCCAAGAACTTCAGCGAGCCCCAGCAATCCTTCAAGTCGTCGATCTTCTTCCCCTTCGGGAAGAAATGGCTGTTAACTTCACCGTCCCTGAGGTCAATGCTCTCCCATCTTCTCTTTTCTTTGCCGTACTTTTAATTTCCGCAAATCTATTTATTGAGTACTTTCTTTCTTTCTTTTCCTTTTTCTGTTCTTCCAACCTTCAAACCTTTAGGAATTAGCCGATAAAATTGTGATTCCCACTGATCAACCCCACTTTCAATGTCTCGGGCCATTGGGTAACCCAGATCCTACCGATCTGATCAACGCAGAGACAAATAGAATCCCCTTTTGAGCTGAGAATTTCTCCTTAGATCTGTGGAAAGACACCTTCCGATCTTGGCCCAATTCTTCTAAGGGATGGAGAGATTGGTTTTTGAGAGTTGGCAACTCAAACGAAGTCCAATGGAGTGAGTGTAAACTGGACCAGTGTATCAGGTTATCCATTGCCGATATGGAAAGAAATGAATCGCTATTGATAGCTGCTTCATACTTCTGGTCAGATACTTTCAATGCTTTTTTGTTTGGTCAAGGCCCTGCTTCCCCCACTCTTGCTGATGTGCTCATGCTCACTGGCTTAGACATATCAACTGCCGATGATAGCCATCTATACGATCGCAAACCCGAGCGCAAAGTAGAAACCCGCAACATCGGCGGTTGGTTAGGATACATTCAGAAGTACCAGAGGACAGGGCTAGTCGGTCAAAGGGAGCATGCTGTTTTCCTGAACATGTGGTTAGACAAGTTCATTTTCTGTGGCCGATCGGTAGGACCAACCTCTGTCTACTTATCGGCAGCAGAACAACTGGCCGATTGCGGCTGATTTTCTCTCACTCGATACTCGCTTGGTTCTGCCTATCACCTCCTCCATCAGGTTGCTGAGAAGCTCCTGTTAGGCCAACCCATCGGCAACCTAGGAGGCCCTTGGTGGTTCATCAATATGTGGCTTAATGTCTACATGCACAAACGCCTCCGGTTCGACCTCTTCGCACAGCGATTCCCCAGAGATATCGCTGAAGATCATGAACTAGCTGACGAAGAATCGGCAACTCGCCCACCTTTGAACTATGGTGAGGCTGCTATAGTTCTACCCGGCACTGGTGGCAACGAAGACCAAGTCAGCTGATTTTTTTCAGACTCTGTATGATGGTCTTCCCAAGGATCAGCGGGCATGGATGCCTTATGAAGACCCAGAAACCAGATTCCCGCTGACCTTCCACCCTTTTGATCACGCTCTCAACAAAGATACCGAGTTGATGATGGCAATCATCACCCCAAGGGCCATCCTAGTGAATACTTTCGGCAGTGGGAAGAACTCCAACCCCACTTATGAATTTTATAACCCATCGGCACTGGCTCATCAACTGGCTTTCGGGCAGCTGCCAATTAGACTCTGTTATGCCGATGTGGTGAAGCCAAGGGAAACTATAACCAGCGGACTCGAATGGATAAGGATAGCCCAGCTTCAACCAAATGCCGATACGACAGATACCGATCTATCGACTTGGATCCTGGCCCTCTTCATCACTCAGATGTACAAACAGTGGTGGGAACAGTGGAAGGAACACTTATTCTGCACATCGGCTTTGACATATCGCGACATGATCGATCCCAACTATAAGGTCCCAGATAACACTGTAAGTCTTTAACCGATATCTTAGTTCCTTTGTTATTTCTATTCCTATCGGTAACTTAGTTGTCTTCATTTTAACAGGTCGACAATCCAGCCCCAACAGTCAGCAGGAGTGGAAGACCAATCGAACTCCTTCCATCAGGTCCAATCTCTTTGATCGGTCATAACGCACCGAGTTTAGCAGCTCTGGCGCATCGGAACGTGCGCTTCAAGAAGACGATCACCAAGCGGTCGAAGACCTCCCCATCGATTGCCGCTGCCACTCTGGCACAGGCTTTCAAGGTAGACTCTTAATTTCTTTTGCTTATGCTGATTTTGTCCCGTACTCACACAACCTTTTCAGGGTACATCGACTGCCACGGGAACTTCATCGGTAACTTTTATTTTTTCAACAAAATTTCATCAATACCCTTTCACACTTTTACTCATGAAATCTTGGTTGTTGTAACAGCAAACTGGCAAATCGGCAAAGACTAGAAGCGCCCAAACAAGTGCCGATGCCCCCAGCCTAGCTAGGTCAAAAGAAAAGACCCCAAGAGCACCAAGTCGCAACCAAAGCGCCAGAGGACAACACCATCTTCTCCTCCTCGTCCAGTGTCGCCGATTCATGTGGAATCATCCCCCTCTTCACCAGAAATCTAGACACAGCAAGTACCGTCCCCTCCTCAACCAGCACCTCAGCCACAAGAAGCACCAGCCGATGTGCTTGAGCAGACTGTCGATCCAGCAGATCTGATCATATCATCGGTTGTTCCTCCAGAACAAACAAGCACTGCACCCCCTCAAGATAAAGTACTGACCACAAAATTATCACCGATGGATTTATTTTTACAAATTATAATTACCCTTGTAATTTCTCAGTTGACATTGTTCCATCGGCAACTCCAGCCGATCAACCTATAGTACAGGCCGCATCCCCTCGTCAAAGGCGTGAAATTGCTCTGAAGCAAGTAAGTTTCTGATCTTCACCCTTATTATCAACATTTGATTAGCAGATAACTTATCTCTATTCCTTTTTTGGAACAAGACTCTCCAGACAACTTATTCTCCTTTGCTATCGACATCTCTGATGATAAAGGTGAAGAAGCGAGCTCCTCTCAAGCAATAGGAATCTCATCGGCAGAGATTAAAGCTAAGCTGGAAAACCTACTGGCTCTGTTGCATCAAGACACAGCCCAGTTAGTAGATGATTCCGATCCAGCCAAAGCTTTATTCAAGACTCTTCGTGGCCAGATCCCAGCTGATGCAGAAGAAACTCTATTCCAAGCTGTACACTTAGAGAGCCGCCAGCTCCAATACCAGAAGGCTACCCAGCGTCTTGCCGATAGAGCCGCTTACGCCCAACTCTTAGAGGAAGTAATACAAGTAAAGCGTATTGCCGATGAGAAGCACAAAAGCATCGGCATTCTGCAGTCCTCGGGAGATACTGAAACAAAAGATCTCCGACCTATCGGCAAGAAGGGAAGCCCTGCTAGTTGAGCTCAAACAAGTAGAAGAAGCTCTGACCGAAGCTCAGCAAGAAGAAAGCCAGCTACCTGAGATGCTCAAGACTCTTCAGCAAGAACGAAACATCCAGGCTCGTAAGGCACTGCAGATGAAAAAGAAGCTGAAGCCGATAGAGGGTTCTGCCGATGAAGATATCCGAGAGATAGAAGAGGCCAACTAGATCCGTCTGAGCGCCATATCGACTATTCAAGCCTTGCTGAATCTGTGAGCTCTTCATCGGCAATTTGTTTCATTCTGCCCTTAGAAACTTTTGCTCATTCTCGTCTAGCCGATATGACTGTTATCGGCACTTTTAAAACATTATGCATAATCCCAAATACATTTCATCCAGCCGATAGGAGTGTTATCGACACTTGAATTTCTATGCATCAACAATACTTGGTAATACTTCTTTAAATATTTTCTATTTAATGCTCTGGGAAATTCAACTCCTTCGAGAGTTTCTAAAATATAAGCGTTACCAGGAGCAGACAGATTTACCCGATAAGGACCTTCCCAATTAGGAGACCATTTTCCAAATTTCGAACTTTTAATCCCAACCGGTAGAATTAATTTCCATACCAAATCTCCATCGGCAAACTCCTTAACTTTTACCTTTTTGTCATACCATTTAGCAACTCTCTTTTTATTTTCTTCTATACTCATCAAAGCTCTCAACCGATGCTCTGCCAAATCATCCAACTCATCTTTCATTAAAATGACATAGTCATCGGCAGTCAATTGATTTTGAAAAGACACTCACCTAGATCCAGTCTTAATTTCCCATGGTAGCACCGCATCATGTCCATACACCAACTGATAGGGCGAAACTTTGGTCGATCTATGACATGCCATCCGATATGACCACAAAGCTTCATTCAACAATGTGTGCCATCTTCTAGGATTTTCTTCAATCTTTTGCTTGATGAGCTAAATAATCCCTTTATTAGATGCTTCAGCTTGTCCATTGGTTTGAGCATAATAAGGAGAAGAATTCAATACTTTAATCCCCATACCGATTGCAAATTCATCAAACTCTCCTGATGTGAACATAGTACCCTGATCGGTAGTGATTGTTTGAGGAATACCAAATCGGTAAACAATATGTTCTTTCACGAAATCAATCATGTTAGCCGATGTTACTTTCTTCAAAGGAATAGCTTCAACCCATTTAGTAAAATAGTCAGTGACAACCAAGATGAACTTATGCCCCTTGCTTGATGGCGGATAAATCTGGCCGATTAGATCAATAGCCCATCCCCGAAACGGCCAAGGCTTAATAATAGGATTCATGGCCAATGCGGGTGCCCTTTGAATATTGCCAAACTTTTGACATCCTTGACATCCTTTAAAATATTTAAAGCAATCCTCAAGTATAGTCGGCCAATAATATCCGTTTCTCCTAATCATCCACTTCATCTTAAAAGCCGACTGATGTGCTCCACACACTCCTTCATGGATCTCACCCATTAGCTTCTAGCCTCATCACTACTCAAACATTTAAGCAAAACTCCATCTATTATCTGATAATACAACTCTTCTTCGAGGAGTACATACTTTGTTGCTTGAAACCTAACACGCCTCTCAATCTTCCTGGATGAGTCTTTTAAATAATCAACAATCTCCTTTCTCTAATCATCGGCACTGATTGCCGATAATATGCCCAAGATGGGTTGATATCCCGAGGCATGCTGAGCCAATGATTAGCTTCCTCATTATCTAACTGAGGAATATGCTCCAACCGAAAATCCTTGAATTATTTCAACAATTGTATGCACTTCTCATAGTAAGCTATTAAAACCTCGCTTCGGCATTCATAATTTCCGACCAGCTGACTTATGACAAGCATGGAATCTCTGAAGATTTCAACGACCTCAGCATGAACTTCCTTCAATAATTCCAACCCTTTGATCAGAGCTTGGTACTCCGCTTGATTATTCGTTGACGTGGCAACAATCGGTAAAGAGAACTCATACTTCTTTCCTCGAGGAGAAATTAGTACTATACCAACTCCTGCCCCCCGGTCACATGTGGATCCATCAAAGAAAAGCGTCCAAGGAACGATCTCCAAGGCATCCACCACACCGTAATGCTGGGTCACAAAATTGGCCATAATCTGCCCTTTAACTGCCTTAGCCGATTCATAGCGTAGATCAAATTTCGACAATGCCAAAATCCACTTGCCGATTCTACCACTCATAATCGGCATAGATAACATGTATCAGACTACATCATCTTTGCATATAACAGTGCATTCGGCCGACAACAAATAGTGCCTTAATTTGATACTTGAAAAGTATAAGCATAAGCATAGGTTCTATGAGTTTTTCTAAAATTGATTTGAGAAGTGGTTACCATCAAATTAGAATGAAGATTGGAGATGAATGGAAAACTGCTTTTAAAACAAAGTTTGGGCTGTATGAATGGTTAGTTATGCCTTTTGGTTTGACCAATGCCCCTAGTACGTTCATGAGATTGATGAACCATGTCTTGTGAGCATTCATTGGAAAGTTTGTTGTTGTTTACTTTGATGATATTCTAATTTACAGCAAGACATTGGAGGAACATGTTGATCATATTAAGCAAGTTTTGGATGTGCTAAGAAATGAAAAATTATTTGCTAACCTTGAGAAGTGCACATTTTGTACAGATCAGGTTGTGTTTCTTGGTTTTGTTGTTTCAGGTTCAGGAATTCAGGTTGATGAATCAAAGTTGAAAGCAATCAAGGATTGGCCAACTCCTGAAAATGTGAGTCAGGTGAGAAGTTTTCATGGACTTGCTGGTTTTTACAGGAGAGTTGTGAGAGATTTCAGCACCATAGCTGCTCCGTTGAATGAGTTAACAAAGAAAGGTGTTGCCTTCCAATGGGGTGAACCACAAGAGAGAGCATTCCAAGAATTGAAGAAGAGGCTATCCGAAGCCCTCTTGCTGGTGTTACCGGATTTCACTAAAACCTTTGAGGTTGAATGTGATGCAAGTGAGATCGGAATCGGTGGTGTCCTAATGCAAAATGGACAGCCGGTTGCATACTTCAGTGAGAAGTTAGGAGGTGCGCAACTGAACTACTCGGTGTATGACAAAGAATTGTATGCTTTGGTAAGAGCTCTTGAGACTTGGCAACATTATTTATGGCCAAAAGAATTTGTTATTGATTCAGATCATGAGGCTTTGAAATATTTAAAGGGGCAAGCAAAACTGAATCATAGACATGCCAAATGGGTTGAATTCATTGAAACTTTTCCATATGTTGTGAATATAAGAAAGGTAAAGAAAAAATTGTTGCTGATGCTTTGTCACGTAAAAATGTTTTGTTGAATCAACTAGATGTCAAGGTTCCAGGACTTGAAAGCATAAAAGAATTGTACCCTACTGATCATGAATTTTCAGAACCATTTGCAAACTGTACAACTGGAAAAGGGTGGGAAAAATATCATATACATGATGAATTTTTGTTTCGAGCTAACAAATTGTGTGTACCCCACTGCTCTGTTAGGCTTTTGTTGCTACAGGAAACACATGCAGGTGGATTGACGGGTCACTTTGGATGGAGAAAGACATATGAGATACTAGCGGATCACTTCTACTGGCCAAAGATGAGAAGAGACGTCCAACGACTTGTGCAAAGATGCATCACATGTCACAAAGCTAAGTCAAAACTGAACCCTCATGGATTATATACTCCCTTGCCTGTTCCTAGTACCCCTTGGGAAGATATTAGCATGAATTTTGTTTTGGGTTTACCTAGGACAAAGAGGGGAATGGATTCAATTTTTGTTGTTGTTGATCGGTTCTCTAAAATGGCACATTTTATACCTTGTCATAAAAGCGATGATGCTTCCCACGTAGCCTCTCTATTTTTTAGGGATATTGTAAGATTACACGGCGTGCCCAAAACAATTGTTTCAGACCGTTACACTAAGTTCTTGAGCTACTTTTGGAAGACATTGTGGGCAAAGCTTGGAACAAGGCTGCTGTTTTCCACCACTTGTCATCCTCAAACGGATGGACAAACTGAAGTTGTGAATAGAACACTTTCTATGCTGCTACGAGCCTTGATAAAGAAGAACCTGAAGGAGTGGGAAGAGTGCTTGCCACATGTGTAATTCGCTTACAACAGGGCAGTACATTCTACAACTAATATGTGTCCTTTTGAAGTTGTGTATGGATTCAAACCCCTTGCTCCGATCGATTTGTTGCCTCTACCATTGCAGGAAAGGATTAACATGGAAGCATCCAAGTGTGCATCAAATGTCAAGAAGATTCATGAGAAGACCAAAGAAGCAATCGAAAGAAGGTCCAAGTACTATGTTGATTGGGCAAACAAGCATCGCAAGAAGGTGATATTTGAGCCCGGAGATTTAGTGTGGGTACATCTTCGCAAAGACCGCTTTCCTGAGAAGCGTAAATCCAAGTTGATTCCACGGGGAGATGGTCCATTCAGAGTGCTGTCCAGGATCAATGACAATGCCTACTAAGTATGCAACCGGTTGTCCATTTTGCATTAGGACACCACCGATTTTGATCCCACTTGCATCACATTCAACCTCAAAGGTTTTAGTGAAACCCGATAACACCAGCAAGGGGGCTTCGGATAGCCTCTTCTTCAATTCTTGGAATGCTCTCTCTTGTGGTTCACCCCATTGGAAGGCAACACCTTTCTTTGTTAACTCATTTCAACGGAGCAGCTATGGTGCTGAAATCTCTCACAAATCTCCTGTAAAAACCAGCAAGTCTATGAAAACTTCTCACCTGACTCACATTTTCAAGAGTTGGCCAATCCTTGATTGCTTTCACCTTTGATTCAACAACCTAAATTCCTGAACCTGAAACAACAAAACCAAGAAACACAACCTGATCTGTACAAAATGTGCACTTCTCAAGGTTAGCAAATAATTTTTCTTTTCTTAGCACATCCAAAACTTGCTTAATATGATCAACATGTTCCTCTAATGTCTTGCTGTAAATTAGAATATCATCAAAGTAAACAACAACAATCTTTCCAAACTAACTAGGGGCATTGGTCAAACCAAAAGGCATAACTAACCATTCATACAGCCCAAACTTTGTTTTAAAAGCAGTTTTCCATTCATCTCCAATCTTCATTCTAATTTGATGGTAACCACTTCTCAAATCAATTTTAGAAAACATCATAGAACCACTCAATTCATCAAGCATATCATCTAGCCTAGGAATAGGATGACGATAACGAACGGTGATGTTGTTTATGGCTCTACAATCTACACACATCCTCCAAGAACCATCTTTCTTTGGCACCAAAATCACAGGAACAGCACAAGGACTTAAACTTTCTCGCACATATCCTTTATCTAAAAGTTCTTGTACTTGCCTTTGAATCTCCTTGGTTTCTTCCGGATTGGTGCGGTACGCCGGACGGTTTGGAAGTGCAGCTCCAGGGATGAGATCAATTTGATGTTCAATACCGCGCAAAGGAGGAAGTCCAGCAGGTGTTTCCTTTGGAAAAACATCGTCATAGTCCTGTAAAACACGTGCAACAATACTACGGACAGATGTTAAGTCATTAGCTGAAAGCAATGTGTCCTTGCACACAAGTACAAATAGTACTTGATCTGGGTTTTCCCTCACATCTCTCATTTCAGATTTGGTGGCTATCATCATGAAGTTCTCTCCCTCTCTTTTTCTGTCATCTCTCATGTTTGGCTTGTGGCTCTCACTCACTGATTTGTGGAGGGCACTCAAATTATTTTTCTCTCCTTCTTTTGCACTCTCATTCCTCACTTCGGAGCTCTTTTGCAAGTGCTCAGCTAGGATTTGCTGCGGTGTCATGGGTTTAAGAATCAACTCCTTGTTCTTCCACTTGATGGTGTATTGATTGGTTCTACCACAATGTAGAGATGATCGATCATATTGCCATGGTCTTCCCAACAGCATGTGGCACACTGTCATAGGTGCCACATCACACTCTACAGTGTCAATATATTCACCAATCTTGAATGGAACTTTCACTCTTTGTGCAATCTTAATAGAACCTGAATTATTAAGCCATTGCACATGATATGGATGGGGATGTTTCAGCAGCTTCAACCCAAGCTTTTCAACCATTTCTTTGCTTGCAAGATTGTGGCAACTGCCACCATCAATGATCACTTTGACAACCTTATCTTGCACTTTAGCTCTAGTCTGAAAAAGATTGTGCCGCTGTCCATTTTCAGCATCTCTCATTTGTACACTCAAAATCTGAGTTACTACAAGAGCAGCACCAGATTCAAATTCACAGATGTCCTTCTCAAGATTACTCTCACTTCCACTATCTTCTTGTTTTTCCTCACTAGCAGATTCATACTCCCCATGATCATTCACAATGATGGTTCTAGCGTTTGGACACTCTCTTGCAACATGACCACGACCACCACACTTGAAGCACTGAATTCCACTACTCTTGCTGTAAGAACCCACTGAATTTGCTGATTTGAATTTCTCATTTTGAGCAGCCAACTCTTTAATACTAGAAGAACCAAGGTTGCTAGATCGTGCACCACCGTTTGAGCTGGAAAATGTACCTTTACTTCCACTTCCTTTGGGTGCAAATTTACTTCCACTTGCTGCACTCTTTGTGCTGAAAGATACTCCTCTAGTGGACTTCATATCCTGCTGCAATTGCCGCTCAGCTTTGCTAGCTTGATGCATCAATTCAACAAGATTACGATATTGCTGAAATTCAACAATGCGCTGATTATTCCGATGCAGCCCTGACATAAATCTTGCAATTGTTTGCTCTTCATCTTCACTTACATTGGCTCTAATCATCGCCTTCTCCATCTCTTTATAATACTCATCAACACTGAGGCTTCCTTGCTTCAGATTCTGTAGCTTGTCAAATAAATCACGGCGATAATGTTTGGGGACAAATCTTGCTCTCAATTCTCTCTTCATTTCAGCCCATGAACGAACATCACCTTGACCAGCTTCTTCTCTTTCATTCAACATTTGCTCCCACCAGATTAGAGCATACCCATTGAACTCAAGAGCAGCCATGGCAACCTTCTTTCTCTCAGAATAATTATGCACACGAAAAACTTTATCCACCTTCAACTCCCATGTAAGATATGCTTCAGGATTAGATCCTCCTTCAAACTGGGGCATGGTGAATTTTAACTTGCCAAATCTCTCTTCATTGTGCTGATTATGCCTATGATTTCTTCGGTGACGACGATCATCATAATGGGGCTGTTCATCCTCTTCTTCAGTTTCACTTTCTTCCAATCCAATACCTCTCCCATGTCCATGACCAGCACCTCTACCACCATGATCACGTCGTGGAAAAGGAGGTCTTCTTGCATTGGCAGCAGCTCGCTCTCTACGCCGTTCCCTTGCACGACGAGCAGCTTCTCCTTCGCTTTCTTCAACTTCATCTTCATGGTGACTGCCATTTGCATTATCATGAGGATGAATTTGCAACTGGTTTATGAGTGCTTGAACATTGTTTGTTAGCGTCTCCATGCTTTGTTTCATCTCATTGAATTGTACCATGGTGACACAATCATCAATCTCCGGATGCTCAGACATCTTGCTGTAAAAAATTAGTGAAGACAAAGCAACAATATATGTAGAATAGGGAATTATATGTGGAATCTCACAATCTCACCTCTCTTACCAACCGAAGCTCATGTGAGTTCCCCGTAGATTACAACGGCCAATGGGAGGTGGTAACCGAGAATGATGGTTGGGAGAATCCAAGATCTTCACGACGTAGGATAACTAGCTCTGTTAGGCTTTTGTTGCTACAGGAAACACATGCAGGTGGATTGATGGGTCACTTTGGATGGAGAAAAACATATGAGATGCTAGCTGATCACTTCTACTGGCCAAAGATGAGAAGAGACGTCCAACGACTTGTGCAAAGATGCATCACTTGTCACAAAGCTAAGTCAAAACTGAACCCTCATGGATTATATACTCCCTTGCCTGTTCCTAGTACCCCTTGGGAAGATATTAGCATAGATTTTGTTTTGGGTTTACCTAGGACAAAGAGGGGAATGGATTCAATTTTTGTTGTTGTTGATCGGTTCTCTAAAATGACACATTTTATACCTTGTCATAAAAGCGATGATGCTTCCCACGTAGCCTCTCTATTTTTTAGGGATATTGTAAGATTACACGGCGTGCCCAAAACAATTGTTTCAGACCGTGACACCATGTTCTTGAGCTACTTTTGGAAGACATTGTGGGCAAAGCTTGGAACAAGGCTGCTGTTTTCCACCACTTGTCATCCTCAAACGGATGGACAAACTGAAGTTGTGAATAGAACACTTTCTATGCTGCTACGAGCCTTGATAAAGAAGAACCTGAAGGAGTGGGAAGAGTGCTTGCCACATGTGGAATTCGCTTACAACAGGGCAGTACATTCTACAACTAATATGTGTCCTTTTGAAGTTGTGTATGGATTCAAACCCCTTGCTCCGATCGATTTGTTGCCTCTACCATTGCAGGAAAGGATTAACATGGAAGCATCCAAGCGTGCATCATATGTCAAGAAGATTCATGAGAAGACCAAAGAAGCAATCGAAAGAAGGTCCAAGTACTATGCTGATTAGGCAAACAAGCATCGTAAGAAGGTGATATTTGAGCCCGGAGATTTAGTGTGGGTACATCTTCGCAAAGACCGCTTTCCTGAGAAGCGTAAATCCAAGTTGATGCCATGGGGAGATGGTCCATTTAGTGTGCTGTCCAAGATCAATGACAATGCCTACAAGATTGAGCTTCCTAAAGGTTATGGTGTTAGCACAACCTTCAATGTTGCTGACTTGACAACATATCTCGGATTAGAAGAATCAGAGTCGAGGTCGACTCCTTTTCAAGAGGGGGAGGATGATGAGGACATCCCAAGAAAGCATGCTCCCTCTAATTCCACGCCAACCTCTACACCGACTATGCCGGCACCAGCCCAAGCCATTGATGTAGCAATTACACGTAGCCGAGCCGAGAAGCTACAACAAGAGGTGAACGCGCTACTTTGTGAGAGTTCTATTAATGTTAATGAGAATATTATACTACCTAAGTGTTCTACTTTGGTTGTGCTTAGGTATACACATGAGGAGGGAGGTGACCTGGACCGCAAGGATTGGAACAACACGGTGTAGAACGGACCAGTTGAAAGAAGGGTAGATCGGACCTGTGCGGTGCAGAACGGACCAGTTAAAAGAAAAGATCATAACTTTCACTTCCGAGATGCTATGAAGGCCCATGAGCACTTGTTGGAAAGCTCTTCGAGTCTACTTTCTAATGCCACTGGTGCCGACCTGTTTGGTACTGCCAGTAAAGCTGCCGACCTGTTTTAGTCGACACTAGTCATCAAGTCATCAGTCTGCATGAAGTTCAAGTTGCCGTGCAAAACTGTACCAATCTACCAGGTTTCGTGGTACATGCTTCACATGGAGTGAAAGCTTATCAAGTTAACTTTCCGTTGCAACAAACCGCACGTCATTTGGACTTCCCAATAAAAGGTTATGGTCAGTTTATTGGAAACTGCTCTGGAGGCCAACAGTTACGCGAAGCCACTTCGGGAATCCATTTCGAGGGGACCTTTCACATTGCCTTCCCTCAGAAACTCTATTTCGTTTTCATACCTATCTAGCAAGGCTGTTGCTAGTATAAATACCCCCTAAGACTCATTGTAATCCAAGACTTATGATATTGAGAATACAAACCACTTTGTTCTGCTGTGTACTAACAAATTCAGAGAGAGATCTCTACCCCTTTGCTCTTGTGTTTTCCTACACGGAGATTACAGAAGCGTCCACGTCATCGGCACCCAATCCGTGCTCCTGATCCTCGAGTTCAGGTTGCGTAGGTTGGTTCTTTGAGAGTGTGGTTGGGCGAATCCTTGGTTTAGGCTGCCGTATAGAGACGGTGGTTGGCTCCTTGTGCGTGTCGTCAGGTTGCACTAGTTATCCTCGCTGCTTGCAGCAAGTTATCGGCTGATCTTCAGCTAGTTATCCTACGTCATGAAGATCGGGACAACGACCTCACCACTTGTGCACTCCAACACTTTTCGTAGATTGGCAAGATGCTTTGTGAAATCTCCAGACTTAATCACCACATCATCAATGTAGATCTCAACTATTTTGCCAATGAACTCGTGAAAGATAAAATTCATAGCCCTCTCATAAGTAGCACCAGCATTTTTCAAATCGAAGGTCATGACTATCCATTCAAACAATCCAACATGACCAGGACATCTAAATGCAGTCTTGAGAATATCTTCCTCAGCCATGAATATTTGATTGTATCCTGCATTGCCATCCATAAAGCTAATGATCCGATGTCCAGCTGCAGCGTCAACCAACAAATCGGCAACCGGCATTGGGTAACCATCCATCGGTGTAGCCTTATTAAGATTCCTAAAGTCAATGTAGACACAAAGTTTCCAGTTCTTCTTGTAAACCGGAATAACATTGGAGATCCACTCAGCATACCAACATTGCCGAATAAATTTAGCCTCAATAAGTTTATATATTTCGGCCTTAATATCAGGAAGGATATTAGGATTGCATCGGCGTGCTGGCTGCTGATGCGGCCGAAACCCAGACTTGATAGGCAACCGATGTTCGACAATCGATCGGTCTAAACCAGGCATCTCGGTATAATCCCAAGCAAAGCAATCTTTATATTTTTTAACAAATCGGTTAACCGTTGCTTACACTCAAAATCTAACTTAGCACTAATAAAGGTAGGCCTTGGCCTATCACCATTACCTATATCTACTTCTACTAAATCATCGGCCGATGTAAACCCCTGGCCTAACTTTCCATCATCGGCGAACCTATCCATTAAAACTCTTCGTCAGAACCGACTGCTTGGATCGGTGGAATTTCATAATTGGCAACTTTGAGAAAATCCTTTTCCCAAACTTCTCCTGAAATGCACCTGGTCCTTTCATAAGTATCCGCGTCTACCGATGCAATAACATATGAAGAATCCCCTGGGACAATTTCAATCTTGTCACCTACCCACTGAACCAAGCATTGGTGCATTGTAGATGGGATGCAACAATTGGCATGAATCCAATCTCTCCCCAACAGCAAATTATAAGCACCTTTCCCACTGATGACAAAGAAAGTTGTCGGCAAGGTCTTGCTGCCGATGGTCAACTCAACGCATATGGCTCCATTGACTGGAGACACATTTCCTTCAAAATCTTTTAACATCATATCGGTCTTGGTCAAATCTTGATCCCCTTTGCCAAGATTTGCAAACACAAAGGGCTAATACCCGATTCAACGTTAAGGCGTGCCAGCCGATTTGACCTTACAATCGACAAAGGTGGTAACTCGAAAACTTTGGTCCTGACAACAGCGATGTGCCCGGATGTCACGACCAAGAGGTATTCACGTGGAACTTGAGAACTCACTGAGATTGACTCGATGAATTCCTAAGAACTCGTAAGTAAAAAGAAAATATGCGAGTTGACGAAGTCATCGAAAAAGTAGATGTTGGAATAGATATAAAAACTTATGTTTGATTAATTGTGTTGTTCATTACATTGCTACAAGGTCTACATTTATACCCTGCCCAAAAGAATTACAACCAGACACGACTAGGACTCTAATTCCAAATTGAACGGAATCCGTACACAAAACGAACTCTAACAGCTTTGGAAAACATTAATCTATCTACCACAAGCAATCGGCACACCGCCACCATCTTGTCAGCAACTCCTGCGCCTCCCCCTGTTGTCATCGGTAATTGGCAAACCACCTTCCATCGGCATCGGCAACCACTAGTATCAGTCATCGGCATGGATCAATCACCATCCCTAGTCTTGGCCACATTCTCCTTTTTAGCCATCGGCATGAATTCCCATCGGTAACCTCCTTGATAAACAATCACCACTCATTCACTTGCCGATCTATATTTTGATAATTCCCAGATACGCGTCTGATGATACGTGTCCAAAAACGGTGTCAACATGGGCATAACCAGTAATAGTACTATTCCCATCTTCCAACTAGAAAATCCGAGTCTTGCGATGTCTACCATTAGCCAGCAGGTGGTAATATTTCGTGTTTGCATCACCCTCTAACAGATGTTTAGCTTTGGCTCTTTGGTACCACTTTAGTTCTTCCTCCCTTAGAAGCTCCGCTAATTTCACATTCAACACATGTTTTAGGTCCAACTCAGGTTGGCCAAGGGTGGCGCTTTCTGCCTTTTTATCCAGATCATCTAATTTATTCAAAATATCTTTCTTTTCTTTCTTATAAGTGCCACTCACATTTCTCGCCCACCCTCTAAGATGTTGGCGCAACTTTCTGTTCTTTGTTTGCCATCTCTCAATGGGCGAGCCATTAACTACTGTCTCCTGCCACACATTCTTAACCATATCACAAAATCCATCTCTCAGCAACCATCCCAATTCAAACTTAAATTGAGGTTGATATGTAGGGTATGGATTATTTGTGGATAGGAGCAGAGGTGTGTGATCAGAGATTTCTCTAGTCAAAGCGTGCACAGTGGTACGAGGGAATTTATATTCAAAATCTGTACAAACAAGGATTGTATCTAATTTTTCAAAAGTTTGATTCTGTAAATGATTAGCCCAAGTAAACTTCCTACCTGTCATTCTATCTCTCTGAGATTTAGGGAGTCAATCACCGCATTAAATATAAAAGGCCATCTATCATTAAAATTAACATTATTTTTCTCATCTGGTCTTCATAGAATGTTAAAGTCACCACTTATGACAATAGGTAAGGTGTCTTTAGAACAAACACGAACCATCTGTTGACGGTCCTTAATGCTCACATTTAACCATCAACTAATCATAGAAAAGGATCCAAATACAACCAACACCTAGACTTAGGGTTTTATCTGACAGAATTCCACGAGTTTTGGTGTTTGTCTATTTCTGCAGGGGGTTATGAGGAAATACGGAAGAAAGGCCCACACGTCGGGTTTACATAGAGATATTAATGTGCCGCGCAATTATCTTACATCTAGAAGACTCCAGAAGCCACGGGAAGGAAGCGGAGGCCGAACGGGGCCAGGCACTGGGCGCCCGCCCAGTTGACCTGGGCGCCCGCCCTGACTTGGAGTTGGATCAGGACTCTTTTCGCGGACGATGTTCCACCGACCTAAAGGATCAAGGATAACCGTTCAATCAATGTCGGTTTGATCCAACGGCCCATATTCACTTGGAAGGACTATAAAACCAGACCCCCTGGCCCCTGGAGATCATACCTCTTCTACAGAATCAAAGCTAGGGTTTCAATTCTTCATCCAAGTAGAGAGGATCCCTCTAGTTCTTCTAGTTCTACCTCTAGTTCTTCTAGTTCTAGTTCTAGTTCCTCTAGTTCTAGTTCTAGTTAGTTCTAGTTGTAATCTAGAAAATAGGGAGAGAGAAGAGGAGAGTGGAGGAGGAGCCGGATCTGTCGGATCTTCCTCAACATTGTACTTTTGCAGCATCTGGTTCGTTCTTCATCGTTCTCCAGGTTCTTCAATTCATAATTCCTGAGTTCTTTAATTACTTTTATTTACATTCAAGTTATTTATTGGATTCCCACTTGCATCAAGTGCTCAAGTCTTTATAACGCTAGAGTAGTAATTAATAGATTAGACGTGGTGTTTAGTCTTGCGATTACCTGGAATTGCACCCAATCCTGCGGATTGTTGTGGTAGCCTTAGGGTAGTGACAGCCCTAACGGTCGACGTATTCCACCTCGTTCGGATCGGTGTTTGTAGGACCGTAGTCAGACCTTCCTAGCCCCCTTCTCATCTCTTTCTGTGGTTAGTGCTCTGATGTCCCGATATAGATAATCTTGAAGTAATTCTTGATTCTTAGATCAACTAGAGAACTCTCAGGAAACTTCCTCTCTTCCCACCAAAATCAATTATATAGTTATCCTTGGGCGATCTTGATTCTTAATTAGTACACTCACGTTCCCTGTGGAAAATCGATACTCTGGAATACTCCCGGGTGAAGGCTACATCGGTATCCGTGTGCTTGCAGATTTTTCTGTTTGCGTTTAAAATACCCAACAAGCTTTCTGGCCCCGTTGCCGGGGAACGGTAGCTGTGCTAGTTTCGAACCAAGTCGTTTATGTATCCTTTTTCTTTTCCTTTTTTACCACACTCACCTTATCATTTTCACCATACCACATGGATTTCACTCTAAGCATTAATGAGCATGGCATTTATTTCATAGCCACTTCATTTACTCCATGCTCATATGCAACATCTTCACAATCCATTGGTTTTTCCAACATCACCACATTCGAGATCTCCAACCCCCTCATCCTTTCTATTTATAAAAACTTTAAAAGGGCGGTTGCCGATGCATATGTCTATATTAAATATTGCAGATCTCGTTGAGTTGATCTTGATATAGGTCAGCGTTGGAGGGGAAACCACTTCACTGGCATAAATCGATGGTTTCCCAAGGACAAGCTTAGTGTCCTAAAACAAGCACTGATCAGATCATAACATGAGCTTTTAATTATTTGCAACATTACCTTGTGTTTTGAGCATATAAGGATAATTGTAAAAAAATTCCTTCGGGTATTCTTGTCACTAACCTTTCCAGGATTGGAGCAAGAAGATTTGATGAATGACAAGCACAAGGTATGTCCAACCAATCATCATACAACATTGAATTAAATTCATCCAAACTTGAATTTTGCAAAATTCAAGCTTGGGGGAGTACTTTACATAAAAACATCATTTGCCATGTTGCTATGTTGGTTGTCCCTACCTTTGAGACATGCTTAATTTGTTAAATACTAATCACACTACTTTATCTCCACTTGAGTAGATCTCTATAAATGCTCTCATGCTACCTTTATTTGCTTTAGTATATGTCTAGGTTTGGAGTAGTTTCATTTATCTCTTAATTAAGCATGGTGCTTAGTTTAGGAATGATGCTCTTACTTCCAAAGGATTTTAAATTAAGCATGATGCTTAGGTTAAAATACCATCCTAAGTCAAATTAGACATGGTGTCTAGGTTGATTTTTGAGCCGATAGTATGCTATAGTAGATATTGGATATTTTGTTGGACTAACCCCTGCAGGAAAACTTTCAATATCGACCTGGAAAGTCCTGAGATAAACTCACATTGGAGATAAAGAGAGAGACACATGAAGTTTAACAATTTACACAAGGAAGGCATAGCTCACAAGAGATGATCCATGGAGGGTGCCACAAACACGATGCACAACCGCTAAGAAAGGAAAGCTTCCACAAGGTGATATTGTACCATCAATCTTCAAGTAAGGTAACATCTTAACGTACTTTACTATCACTTCTTTTATAAGCTTCTTCTTGGTTCTAGCGTTCACATGAATAAAAGAGACAAACATGTATGATTTACAACTCTAGATTAACCAACCCAATCGATTCAACATGTTTAGTCCTTCCGCCCTTGTGATCTCACACTCCTAATCATATGAACTAAAATATTGCACACTCAATCTTTGGAAGATATATTTCATAAAAAGAAAACAACATAAATATAGATAGATTATCTTTCCATTAGGTTCAGCAATCTGATCTGACAAATGTTTTAAAATGCTATACTCATGATCTTATTATCCATCAACTTTGTCTTGCTCACTATGCTTAAGGTTAGAGAAGAACAAATACACTTTTCGCTCTGTTGGTGTTTTCCACCAACAGGGCCCATGCACTTGATCTCTGCCTTGTCTCTATGAGCAGGTACACTTCGAGCAGCATATGAAGGACTTTTACAACTCCCAGACTCTACCAAGTGAAGAACCTAGATCTACGAGCACAAACACACTGGAGAGACTGGACACTCAGGCAATCACTGCCCTGAGATGCTTGAGGACATAACTACTGGAGTAACCCGTGGAAGTAATTACTGACCTTCTGCCGGTCAAGAGAGGCGATCCAGGACGCACCGTCATCCCGATCTCCATCGGCATGGTGGACTTCCTAGAAGTACTCTGTGACTTTGGCTCCAGCGTCAACATTATACCTAGGGGAGGCCATTCCTAAACACTTCGGGAGCTGTCATCTACGCTAGTACTGCCAAGATCAGTTTTTACATCAAGGGGAGGAAGGAGACATTTTCCTTCAAGAACAAGACTACACAAATCCCAGAGCAATCCTGACATGAACCAAGGAAGAGGACCAACAAGAGGAACAGGAACAAGCAAGTGTGGACCAAGTCAACTAAGATGGTCACTGCAGTTCAAGGAGGTCAAGATCATCTATTTAAGTCACCGTTCCTGAACAAAAAGGACGACCCAGGCACGCCAAGCATCCAGTGCTCCATTAATGGATACAACTTCCAGAAGACGCTTAGCGACACCGGGTCGGGCGTCAACATAATGGCCGCAGTCACCTATCAGCTCCTATTCAGAACCATGTCCCTACAACCAACATACATTCAGCTCCAGATGGCAGATCAAACATTCTGAAAGATTGAAGGTTATTGACATGGGAGAAGACGAGTACGATCCACCCATCATCCTTGGAAGACCGTTCTTTAGCACCATTAAAGCAATCATATACATTGGAACCAGAGAAGTCCACATACACTTCCCCTCAGAGAAGGTACGCCACTGTTTTACTGACCCTAACTATATAGTTAAAGACTCTAAGCAGGTCAGGATAAGAAGACGACGACGCAACCGCAACCAGAGGAGGCAAATCATCAAGGACGGATGGGTAGACTATGAAGGAGAAGTTGTAAGGTCTGAAGACATACAACTTGAACAGAACTGTCCTGAGGAGACCATAGCACCGAGTCAGGTGTGGAAAGAGAAGATAGTTATACACGAAGAGGAAGCACCGTCGGAACCACCGACTACGCCATCCAGCGAATCCCAGAATGACTCAGGAAATGGAGAGTCCCGTTCGGAGGACTTAAAAACACCGAACGCCTTGCCAAGAGGTAAACTTGGTAGTTATCTTTTTCCTTTCAATTATTTTAAAATAGTTTGCTTAGTTAATCAGGTTCATATCATCTTGAAAAGAAAATAAAAATGTTAAGTAAGCCCCATGTGAGTATGCTCATGGCATAAAACCCATAAGTACATTCACTGTGGTGGTAATAAAATAAAATAAATATATTCCTGTCCTATAAAAATAAAATTATAAAAATAGATTTATGATCCTACTAAAGAGAGTAACATTTATTAAGGAGGCTCAACATGATAAAGGCTAGATATTTATGTTAACACTTAACTAGTTCCACAAAGCTTTGTTGTCTATTTGAGCTCCACAGAATTCAAAGATCAAAGAAGACTAGCTGACGAAGGACATCCTAATCGCTGTCAGGGTGCTGCTGACATTCAAATACACCTCCACCACCTGCTAGCTACATCAGAAGAAATTGCGTCAAAATCCAGCTTGGGGGAGAGCACCCCCATTTATCCAGCTAAGTGTTCTACTCATGGTTATACTTTACTCAAATAATAAAAATGCGTATAATCATAAAAACCTAAATAAAGATTTTGTGCTTATATATATATTTGCTTAGTTTGCTAAATAAATAAATAAATAAAGATCGCTATGAACCCTCATGATAAGCTCTCACATGAAAATAATGAATAGTTGCTCTGCCATGACTAGTTCTTAAATTGAAATTTCTTTCAAGTTTAGGCATGAGTATTATTAATTAAGATTTGCTCTAAACCTGAACTTGTGGGAAGAGTACTTGATCTAAAGTCTAAGTCGTTAACGGATATAATATGGGAAGGTTGAGCTGCTGTTTATCTGTTCCTAGAGATGCTAGAATTCTGGAGAATTTTATCTTGAAAATCTTTAAAATGTTGCATGATGAGTTCCTGTACGATGAGAGTTTAAATTCCTACCACAGCCATATATACATGCTTGCTAGACTTTGAGCCACACATTTACTTTTTACTGCTTATGAGCATTGAGTGTGGTCAAGCTGTGTAGACCCTTAGGAGCTTGTCATGTGGTTAAATCAAGATTCACTTGTACGTTCACTCACACATGCTACTTCTACTCCGGAAGTACCATCCACATATATCCACCCATTTCCATCCCCAGAACCACCCAAAAATATTCTACTCCTAATCCAGGAGAGAATAGCCAAAAACATTTCTGTTTTCCCCTGTGAAATAAATGCTCAAGTTATCTTGGTTACTACCACTTGCTATATTATTTCAGGAGATGAGTGCTCTAAAAAAAGAAGAAAAAAGAAGAAAAAAAGAGAGAAAAAAAAATACGAGGAAATAAAAAGGGGCAAGTGCCCGGAACCTCGAAAGAAAAAAAAAGTGAGACGAGAGGTAAAAATGGACAAGTGTCCGACAGTAGAATTAGGGGTACAAGATACCCACCTGAGAGAAGAAAAAGAAAAAAAAATATATAGAGCATCTCATTCTCCTCAAAAAGTTTCAAAAGAGCAAGAAAGGTATGTATCCCCTCAAAAGAGCACAAGTAGAATTAGACTTTCACCATTGTTATCACCATCATTACCATGCACCATTCATTCGCCACACATGCACATCTTGATTTGACTTATTGACTTATTCTCCTGGATCCATGGTTTGACTATGCAACAAATGTCTTGTAAGTATGTATTAGCTGTCTCCCACCTATGAGCTCCAGATATCTAAAGCCTTATTAGAGTAGGGTGAGAGAGAAGGCAATGCCACTATGCCTTATACCACAAATACCACATACTTTGAGAGAAGGCATACACCATTAATGCCTTGGTAAGGATCCAGAAATACCACAAAAGGGAGACAAGAGAGAGTCATACAAGGAATCTCTGAGTTTTATTTGAAAATCTGCAAAAACTCCAGAGCTATAGCTGATCAAGAATAAGAGACATGGTGCTTGACTAGACCGTTCTATCTTTTAACTGCTCAAGACAAAAGTGACGGTTACAAGCCCCATGGTGAAAGGTAATATGAGTAAGTTTAAATATTAACAGTTTACCCTAACCTAGAGATGAGATCTTGTTTGAATGCATGTATATCTTTAAGGCATGAAACCACTGCAGAAACTCTTGAGTTCATCTTTGCTCAGGGACGAGCAAAGGTTAAGCTTGGGGGAGCTTGTTGATGGTCCTTAATACTCACATTTAACCATCAACTAATCATAGAAAAGGATCCAAATACAACCAACACCTAGACTTAGGGTTTTATCTGACAGAATTCCACGAGTTTTGGTGTTTGTCTATTTCTGCAGGGGGTTATCAGGAAATAAGAAAGGCCCACACGTCGGGTTTACATAGAGATATTAACGTGCCGCGCAATTATCTTACATCTAGAAGACTACAGAAGCCACGGGAAGGAAGCGGAGGCCGAACGGGGCCAGGCACTGGGCGCCCGCCCTGACTTGGAGTTGGATCAGGACTCTTTTCGTGGACGATGTTCCACCGACCTAAAGGATCAAGGATAACCATTCAATCAATGTCGGTTTGATCCAACGGCCCATATTCACTTGGAAGGACTATAAAACCAGACCCCCTGGCCCCTGGAGACCATACCTCTTCTACAGAATCAAAGCTAGGGTTTCAATTCTTCATCCAAGTAGAGAGGATCCCTCTAGTTCTTCTAGTTCTACCTCTAGTTCTTCTAGTTCTAGTTCTAGTTCATCTAGTTCTAGTTCTAGTTCTAGTTCCTCTAGTTCTAGTTCTAGTTAGTTCTAGTTGTAATCTAGAAAATAGGGAGAGAGAAGAGGAGAGTGGAGGAGGAGCCGGATCTGTCGGATCTTCCTCAACATTGTACTTTTACAGCATCTGGTTCGTTCTTCATCGTTCTCCAGGTTCTTCAATTCATAATTCCTGAGTTCTTTAATTACTTTTATTTACATTCAAGTTATTTATTGGATTCCCGCTTGCATCAAGTGCTCAAGTCTTTATAACGCTAGAGTAGTAATTAATAGATTAGACGTGGTGTTTAGTCTTGCGATTACCTGGAATTGCACCCAATCCTGCGGATTGTTGTGGTAGCCTTAGGGTAGTGACAGCCCTAACGGTCGACGTATTCCACCTCGTTCGGATCGGTGTTTGTAGGACCGTAGTCAGACCTTCCTAGCCCCCTTCTCATCACTTTCTGTGGTTAGTGCTCTGATGTCCCGATATAGATAATCTTGAAGTAATTCTTGATTTTTAGATCAACTAGAGAACTCTCAGGAAACTTCCTCTCTTCCCACAAAAAACAATTATATAGTTATCCTTGGGTGATATTGATTCTTAATTAGTACACTCACGTTTCCTGTGGAAAATCGATACTCTGGAATACTCCCGGGTGAAGGCTACATCGGTATCCGTGCGCTTGCGGATTTTTCTGTTTGCGTTTAAAATACCCAACACCATCTCTGACAAAAAAGTGGATTTATGCTCCACCTGTGCAGGGCCGTAAACCGAATCAGATTAAATTTAAAGTCATCCTCCCTATTCCTAACTTTAAAACGGATGAAGAAATCACCCTCCTCAATCTCGCCTATGTCAAAATTTAACAGATTATCCCCAAGTAGCATGCCACCGGACCTTCCGCGTGGAGCCATACAGTGCCACAAAAAATCTCTACTAGCACAAATATTATTCAAGGTGGACTGTGGAAAATTGGCTCTACCGGTTTCCGATAAGGCAATAAAGTCTAAGTTTTTTCTTTTGTTAGATCTGACAGGAATTTGTATTTCTTACCATCTGCAAACCCGTTACAATTTCAAAAAATTCCTTTCATCTTGACTGATTTTGTTTTTTATTTTTTTATTTTCTTTGTGCCTCTGCAGTGTGATATAGGGGTTTTAGGCACTTTGGGTCGCAACCCCCATCACCTAGGCTCTCAGCAACATCAGAACAAATATAATTTAACTCTTCAAGATTTAAATATTCCTCGTTTGAGGAAACCGAAACCACATCCTCAATTCCTTTCTTATCATTAAACATTAAATTTTTGCTATCAACAATGCGTTGGTATTCTGTACTTCTTAACAGCTCTAAGGAATTATTAATTTCGAGATCATTATTTCCTAACAGGATCCCTAAAGACTTTGTTGAATTAAATAGACAGGTATCATCTTGGAAAATAAAAGAGCTGAGCTGTATATTTTTACCTTTGTCAGATGCGAATTCCAAATTTTAGCGGGCCTTTAGCTTGGCCGCCTTCTCCACCGAATCCTGGTCCGCTGTTGCAGCCGTCCTCTTGCTTGCACGTTCGGGTGACACTGTCCCATCACTTAATGTTTTCATCTTGCTATATGTGCCAGAGTCCTTTGCAACGTTAACAAGTTGTGCCTTCCACTGACCACCACTGTTTGTTGTTGTTGATGCAAAAAGTGGATCTGCAAACACAAAGGGCTAATACCCGATTCAAACGTTAAGGCGTGCCAGCCGATTTGACCTTACTATCGGCAAAGGTGATAACTCGAATACTTTGGTCCCGACAACAGCGATGCGCTCGGATGCCACGGCCAAGAGGTATTCACGCGGAACTCGAGAATACGTTGAGCTTAAGTCGACAAACTCCTAAGAACTCGTACTGAAAAGGAAAATATGACAAAGTCGTCGAAAAAGTAGATGCTGGAATATGAGTAAAAACTTGTGTTTGATTGATTGATCGATTCTCCATTACAAGGCCCCAGGGTCTACATTTATACCCAGCTCAAAGAGCCACAATCGGACACGACTAGGATTCGAATTCCAAATTAAACAGAATCCATATACAAAACAGTTTAAATAACTAAGGAAAATATAAAACTATCCTCCCGTGACAAACTGGGACACCACCATAGACCAATCGGCAACCTTCAGGTTCTCCTTCCGAATCATCGGCAGACTCCTCATCGTAGCCATCGGCAAAGGTTAATGCTGACCATCGGCATGAACACGTCACCACCCATGGACTTAGTCACATTCAGCTGTCCCTTCATCGGCAACCACTCTCATCGGCAACTCTCCTGCAGACCAGTTACTGTTGCCCTATCTTGCCGATCTACACTCTACCGATCCTGGGTACGTGTCAAAAAACGGTGTCAACACATGCCCCCCAATTTTGGAGTATGAAATCATTAATGCTCCGAAATTCTCTGCAGTAATGATGCCTTTCCGCAATTAATTCTCCCAATTTGGCAACTAACAGCTTAAATCTGAACAACCTTGGCCCGATTCTCCTACAGGTTCCTTGAATTCCTCATCCTTCCGAAACAGACATCTCCACTTTATTCGTCCATCGGCAATATTACCGTTAGAAGGAGTTGCCGATGGACCGACTAGAAAATCCCGCACAGTGAAATATCTCCAGATTATGACCGCTTCCTGTCAAATCACTTGCGCAATCCCTTGATTACCGTGCGAACAGTTACCATATCCACCTGAGTATCCTCGGATATCACGGATACGGTGAAGAGATAAGTCAGATTTGCCCTTGCCCGTTTTGTCCTATAAATAGTTCCTTCTCGGGCACTCCTTCCCCACCGCATCATTCTACAGCCCCAACTCTGCTTTTCTGGCGGCGGCACTGTTCGAGAGCCCCAAGAACTCCAACAACTCCCAAGTCTTCGATCTTCTCTCCTGCGAGGAAATGGCCATCAACTTCGTCGTGCCTGAGGTCAGTCCTACTTCTCTCCTGTTTTTTATCGCACCCCTGTTCATCCGTAGTTCATCTTACCGAATATTTTTTCTTTCTTTTTTCTCTTTTGCTCTTCTTTTTACCCCCAAAAACTTCTAGGATCTATCCAATAGAATCGTCATCCCTACCGATCAACCTCACCTCCAATGTCTCGGTCCGCTAGGGAACCCAGATCCTACCGATCTGATCAATGCAGAGACAAACAGAATCCCCTTTAGAGCCGAGAATTTTTATCTAGATCTGTGGAAAGATACCTTCCGCTCTTGGCCCAGTCCTACCAAGGGATGGAAGGATTGGTTTTTTAGAGTCAGCCACTCAAATGAAGTTCAATGGGGTGAGCGAAAACTGGACCAGTGCATAAGACTGTCTCTTGCCGATATGCATAGGATGAATCACTGCTGATTGCTGCATCATATTTCTAGTCAGACACACTTAATGCTTTTGTTTTCGCCCATGGCCCTGCTTCTTCCACTCTTGCCGACGTGCTCATGCTCACCGGCTTAGATGTATCCACTGCCGACAGTAGCCACATATTTGACACCACACCTAGTGCTAAAGTGGAAACCTGCTCTATCGGCGGTTGGTCTGGGTACATTCAGAAGTACCGTAGAACAGGGCCTGTCAACATAAAGGAACAAACCACCTTCCTGAACATGTGCCTGGACAAATTCGCATTCTGTGGTCGATCGGCAGGACCAATCTCTGTCTACCTATCGGCAACAGAGAGATTAGCTAATGGTGGCCGATTTCCCCTCGGCCGATACCTGCTTGGCTCTGCCTATCATCTTCTCCACCAAGTAGCCAAGAAACTTCTGCTCGGCGAACCCATCGGCAACTTAGGGGCCCTTGGTGGTTCATCAACATGTGGCTTAGCCTCCATATGCATAAGCGATTGGAATTCGACTTCTTTGCACAACGTTTCCCCAGGGATATAGCAGAGGATCATGAGTTAGATGAAGAAGAATCGGCAACCCGTCCTCCTTTAAACTATGGCGAAGCCGTCATAGCTCTGCCTGGTACTGGAGGCAATAGAGATCAAATCAGCCGATTCTTTCAGACTCTTTATGAGGGTTTGACCAAAGAACAGCGAGCATGGATGCCCTATGAAGATCCAGACACAAGATTCCCTCTGAACTTTCACCCCTTCGACGATGCTCTTAATAAAGATCACGACGTGATGATGGCACTCATCACTCCAAGAGCCATACCAGTAAACTTCTTCGGCAGTGGGAAAGCCTCCAAGCAGACCTATGAATTTTACAACCCATCGGCACTAGCCCGTCCACTAGCTTTCAGTCAACTGCCGATTGCACTCTGTTATGCCGATGTAATAAAACCCAGGGAAACCATCACTAGTCTTCTTGAGTGGACCAGAATAGCTCAACTGCTACCAAATGCCGACACAGACGCCGATCTATCAGATTGGATCCCGGCTCTTTTCATTACTCAGGCATACAAACAATGGTGGGAAGAATGGAAAGAGCGCCTGTTCTACAGATCGGCTCTTACATACCGTGGCATGATCGACCCTCAATACAAAGTTCCTGACAACACTGTAAGTATTTTAAACCGATGTTTCAATCCTTTCATTTTTACTTTCATCGGTAACTCACTTTCTGGGTTATATTGCAGGTCGACAACACACCCCCATCGGTCAGCAGGAGTGGCAAGCCGATTGAGCTCTTCCCATCGGGTCCGATTTCTTCGATCGGCAACAACTCCCCATCCTTGGCCGCTATAATGCATCGGGGTGTACGTCTCAAGAAAGTCACCACCAAGCGGACAAAGGTATCTCCATCGATAGCTGCTTCTACCCCAGCACAAGCCTTCAAGGTAAATTTTTGAACTCTTTCACCCATACCGATTCTATTTTTACACTGTTACACTTGCACTCACGAATTTTCATCGTTGTATCAGCAAACTAGCACATCGGTAAAGACCAGAGGTATGACTGCCGATTCCCCCCAGTCCAGCCAACCAAAGAGGAAAAGCTCCAAGAGCACCAGAACCCAGGCGAAGCGCCAGAGAACAGCAACACCTCCTCCTCCCCCAGTGTCTCCAATCCCAGTGGAATCTTCCCCTTCCTCTCCAGAAGTCCAGATACAACAAGCACCATCTCCTCCTCAGCCACAAGAAGAAGCTCACGTAGAAGAACCCTAGCCAGAGGAACCTCAGCCAAAAGATAAATCGGCTGACGTGCATGAGCAAACTGCCGATCAAGCGAGTTCAATCATAGCATCGGTAGTTTCCTTAATTCAAACAAGTATTGCTCCCCCTCAAGGTAACATATTCTCTATGAAATCATTGCTGATGAACCTACGTTTCCGTCTTACAATTATCTCTGTTATTCTTTCAGCTGACATAATCTCATCAGCAACTCCAGCCGATCATCCTGTAATTCCATCGGCTTCAACCGGTCAGAGGCGAGAGATAGCTCTGAAACAAGTAAGTTACCTGATCTCTACCCATATTGTTTACCAGTGCTTGATCATAGAATAACTTATTTTATTTTCTTTTTCAGGAACAAGACTCCCCTCACAGTTTGTTCTCCTTTGCCATCAACATCTCTGAGGATGAGGGCGAAGAGGCAAGTTCCTCTCGAGCAGTTGGAATTACATCGGCAGAAATTAGGGCAAAGTTAGAAGAATTATCGGCCCTCCTTCATCAAGACACGACCCAATTGGTTGACGATTCCGATCCGGCCAAAGCCCTATTCAAGACTCTCAGAGGCCATATTCCTGCCGATGCCAAGGAGATGCTCTTCAAGGCTGCTTACTTAGAAAGTCGGCAGCTTCAATATCAAAAGGCCGCTCAACGCCTTGCCGATAGGGCTACTCATGCCCAGCTCTCAGAAGAAATGACAAAAGTGAACCTCCTTGTCGATGAGAAGCACAAGAACATCGGCATCTTGAAGTCCTCAGGATACGTATTGAAGCACAAGATTTCCGACTTATCGGCAAAGAGAGAGGCTATGTTGACAGAACTCAAGTAGGTAGAAAAAGCCTTGTCCCAAGCTCAACAAGAAGAAAGTCAGCTGCCTGAGACGATCAAGATTCTTGAACAAGAGCGAAATGTCCAAGCCCGCAAGGCACTGCAGATGAAGAAGAAGCTGAAGCCGGTGGAGGGCTCTACCGATGACGACATAAAGGAGATAGAAGAAGCCAATCAGATCCATCTGCGCGCCGTATCGACGATCCAGGCTTTGTTAAACGTCTGAATTCTTCATCGGCGGCATATTTGTTCTCTTCTCTTGAACACTCCTATGTTTTGGTCTAGTCGATAGGACTGTTATCGGCACCTTTTAAAACATCAAGTTCGGCCCCAGACACAGTTTAATCCAGCCGATAGGAATGTTATCGGCACTTAAACTTTTATGCATAGACCCATATGCTGGGGTAATATTTATTTAGATATTTGTCATTTAATGCCCTCGGAAATTCAACTCATTCGAGAGTTTCTAAGATATAGGCATTGCCAGGAGCAGATCGATTTATCCGATAGGGACCCTCCCAATTGGGAGACCACTTCCCAAATTTTGAACTTTTAGTCCCAATCGGTAAGACTAGCTTCCACACTAAGTCTCCATCGGCAAACTCTTTAGCCTTCACCTTCTTATCATACCATCTGACAACTCTCTTCTTATTCTCTTCTATACTCATCAAAGCCCTTAGCCGATGCCCTGCTAGATCGTCCAACTCGTCTGTCATCGAAGTAGCATAATATTCGGCAGCCAATTGATCTTGAAAAGATAGTCGCCTAGACCCAGTCTTAATTTTCCAAGGTAACACTGCATCATGCCCATACACCAACTGATAAGGTGAAACCTTGGTCGATCCATGACAAGCCATCCGATACGACCATAAAGCTTCATTTAACAACGTGTGCCACCTCCTAGGATTTTTCTTCAATCTTCCGCTTAATGAGCTTGATAATTCCTTTGTTAGATGCCTCGGCCTGCCCATTACCTTGAGCATAATAAGGAGAAGAGTTTAATACTTTAATTCCCATACCGATTGTATTTGAGGAATTCCAAATCGGTAAATAATATGCTCTTTCACAAAATCAATCATATTGGCCGATGTAACTTTCTTTAAAGGAATAGCTTCAACCCATTTGGTGAAATAGTCAGTGGCAACCAAGATAAACTTATGTCCTTTGCTGGATGGCGGATAGATCTGGCCGATCAAATCAATAGCCCATCCTCAGAACGGCCAAGGTTTAATAATGGAATTCATGGCCGATGTGGGTGCCCTTTGAACATTGCCAAACTTCTGACATCCTTGACACGCTTTGAAATACTTAAAGCAATCCTCAAGTATAGTTGGCCAATAATACCCATTTCTTCTGATCATCCACTTCATCTTAAATGCCGACTGGTGTGCTCCGCACACTCCTTCATGGATTTCCCCCATTAAACTCCTAGCCTCATCACCACCCAAGCATTTGAGAAGAATTCCATCAATTGTTCGATAATATAATTCATCTTCGAGGAGCACATATTTGGTGGCTTGAAACCGAACATGTCTCTCAACTTTCCTGGATGGATCCTTTAAATAATCAATGATCTCTTTTCTACAATCATCGGCACCGATTGCCGATATCGCGTTTAACATGGGCTGATATCCCGAGGCATGCTGAGCCAACCGATTGGCCTCTTCATTATGCAATCGAGGAACATGTTCCTTTAATAATTGCATGCTCCTTTCGTGATAAGTTATTAGGACCTCACTTCGGCATTCATAGCTCCCAGCCAATTGATTTATAACCAGCATAGAATCCCCGAAGATTTCAACAGCATCAGCATGAACTTCCCTTAATAATTCCAACCCTTTTATCAAAGCTTGATATTCGGCTTGATTATTTGTTGATGTGGCAACAATCGGCAAGGAAAATTCATATTTCCTTTCCCGAGGGGAAATTAGCACTATGTCGTTTCCTACCCCCCGGTCACACGTGGATCCATCAAAGAAGAGCGTCCAAGGTACAATTTCCAAAGTCTCCACTGCGCCACAATGTTGAGTCACAAAGTCGGCCATAATCTGTCCTTTAACCGCTTTAGCCAATTTGTAACGCAAATCGAATTCCGACAGTGCCAAAATCCACTTACCGATCCTTCCACTCATGACTGGCATAGACAGCATATATCGGACCATGTCATTTTTGCATATGACAGTGCATTCAGCCGATAACAAATAGTGTCTCAACTTAATACATGAGAAATAAAGACACAAACATAACTTTTCAATGGCCGAATACCTGGTTTCAGCATCAACCAATCTCCTGCTTAAATAGTAAATCACACGTTCCTTCCCTTCAAATTCTTGAATTAAAGCCGAACCGATGACCATCCCATCGGTAGACAAATATAACCTGAAGGGCTTTCCTTGTTGAGGTGGAATCAAAACTGGAGGATTTACCAAATAATTCTTGATTTCATCTAGGGCCAACTGTTGCTCTTTCCGCCAGACGAACTCTTGATCGGCTTTCAACTTAAGTAAAGGACTGAAAGCACAAATTTTACCAGCTAGATTAGATATAAACCTCCTAATAAAATTTACTTTGCCGATAAAGGATAGGAGCTCAATTTTGTTGGTAGGAGCAACTATTTTGTTGATAGCATCAATGGATCTCCGACTAATTTCAATCCCCCTTTGATGCACCATGAAACCAAGAAATTGTCCTGCCGATACACCAAATGCACACTTATTGGGATTCATCTTTAAACCATGCTTCCTTGTGCATTCTAATACCTTTCGTAAATCGGCAAGATGCTTTGTGAAGTCTCCAAACTTAACCACCACATCGTCAATATAAATTTCCACCAGCTTGTCGATGAACTCATGAAATATAAAATTCATAGCCCTCTGATAAGTAGCACCAACATTTTTTAAGCCAAAGTTCATGACTATACATTCAAACAACCCAACATGACCAGGACATCTAAATGCAATCTTTAGAATATCCTCTTCAGCCATGAATATCTGATTATATCCTGCATTGCCATCCATAAAGCTGATGATCTGATGTCCAGCCGCGGCATCAACTAGTAGATCGACAACTGACTTTGGGTAGCCATCCATCGGCGTAGCTTTATTAAGATTTCTGAAATCAATGCAGACCCGAAGCTTCCCATTTTTCTTGTAAACCGGAACAACATTGGAAATCCACTCGGCATACCAACAGCCGAATAAATTTAGCTTCAATAAGTTTGGTTATTTCGGCCTTAATATCAGGAAGAATATTAGGATTACATCGGCGAGCTGGCTGTTGATGTGGCCGAAATCCAGACTTGATAGGCAACCGATGTTCAACAATCGATCGGTCCAAACCAGGCATCTCAGTATAATCCCAAGCAAAGCAATCTTTATATTCTTTTAACAAATCAGTTAATTGCTGTTTACACTCAGAATTTAACTTAGCACTAATAAAAATAGGTCTAGGCTTATCACCACTACCTATATCTACTTCTACTAAATCATCGGCCGATGTGAATCCCTGGCCCAATTTTCCATCATCGGCGAACCTATCCATTAAAAACCTTCATCAGAACCGACTGCTTGGATCGGTGGAATCTCATAATCGGCAACTTTGAGAAAATCCTTCTCCCAAATTTCTCCCGAGATACACCTAGTCCTCTCATAGGTATCTGCTTCTGCCGATGCGATGACATAAGAAGAATCCCCTGGGACAATCTCAATCTTGTCACCTACCCACTGGACCAAGCACTGGTGCATTGTAGACGGGATGCAACAATTGGCCTGAATCCAATCTCTTCCTAGCAGCAAATTATAAGCACCTTTTCCGCTGATCACGAAGAAAGTTGTCGGCAAGGTTTTGCTACCGATGGTCAACTCGACGCATATTGCCCCCTTAACCGGAGACACGTTTCCCTCAAAGTCCTTCAACATCATATCGGTCTTAGTTAAATCTTGATCCCCTTTTTCAAGCTTCTGATATACTGCATACGACATGATGTTGATAGCGGCTCCACCATCAATTAAGATCTTGGTCATTGGCTGACCATCAACCCTTCCTTTGACAAACAAAGCTTTGAGATGCTGCCTTTCGTTATTGGCAGGCTTTTCAAAGATAGCCGTCATCGGATCCAGAGCCAACTGAGCTATCTGGTCGGAAAACTCCAACTCCTCATCATCGCTGGACGGCGCAAGGAATTCCATCGGCAACATAAATACCATGTTGACATCTGCCGATGGCCCTTTCCCCTTAGGATCTGATCGTTGCCGATCCCCAAATTGGCCAGAGTTCTCACCCTTGCTTAGCTCTTCTCGTCTTTCACGCTGCAGTCTTCTTTTCTGTGTTTTAGTCAACCCCTCAGGACACCATGGGGAAGTGGAGACTGCCTTGCCGATGGACGACGATATTCCCTTGACTCCATCCGATGAGTATTAGCATCCCTACAAAATATGAACTCATCGGGAACCCGGGCATTACCTATCTCTTCAAGCTCTTCCTGCTTCTTGGGAAAATATTCAACACGATCACCAAGCCTATCATGTACACTGAGCCTGCCCCCAGTCGATCATGAACTAACGCTCTCCCCCTGGTCGGCCCATTAAGCCGCCGATCACCATCGTGATAGCGTCGATCGGACCTGTCATACCGATCATAACCATTGCACTCAGGGCAATCTCTAACAGTAGGTAACTTGATGATCTGCTCCCAGCAATGGATAAAGAATGGGCAGTTCCAGTGATCCTTGTGCCGATTCCACTCCTGTCGGCGTCTTTCTTCTTCCCGATGATAGTCTTCCTGCTGGCGCCGATATCGATGCTCACGTTGCTGCCAAGTTTCCCGAGGCCTTATATGAGTTATCACAATACCAGATCGAGGAGGCCTTCCTGAGTTAGTTCCCTCCTGGATCAAGCCTTTTCCTTTTGCATCGGCAGTAGTGATCTGATGCTGTGGATCCACCGATGCACTTCTTTCAGCTACTTCCGATGTTAAGACCTTGGCCTTTCCCTTAGCGTCCAACATATTTGTTGGGAAAGGATGTTGATCAATCTTCATCGGCTTCTGAGTTTTGTAGCTGTCAAATTTGATCCTTCCAGATTCTATAGCCGATTGTAGCTGCTGTCTAAAAACTTTGCACTCATTGGTGCTGTGAGAGGTTGCATTATGCCATTTGCAGTATTTCATCTTCTTTAACTCTTCTGCCGATGGAATCATATGATTAGGCGACAACTTGATCTGGCCTTCCTGAAGTAGAAAGTTAAATATCCTATCAGCCTTGGTGATATCAAATGCAAACTTCTCTGTTTTCTTATGCCCGAAAGGGCAAGACATCGGCTTCTTATTCTTTACTCATTCTGCCAAGCCGATGACTGGTTCCTCATCTCTGAGCTTGCTGCCTCATCAACGAACAACACCTTTTTGTTCCAAGCCCTCATAGGTTCAAAGGACCTAATATCCTGGTCAGAAATCCTCTGGATCAAGTGACTCAGGCTTTCAAATTCTTGAGAAGCATATTTATCCCTGATGTGTGGCAACAAACCCTGGAAAGCCAAATCGGCTAGCTGCCGATCATCTAGAACCAGACTATAGCACTTGTTCTTGACTTCCCGCAACCTCTGCACAAAACTTTCAACTAATTCATCATTACGTTGTTTCAATCTGACCAAATCGGTAATCTTCTTCTCATGAACTCCAGAAAAGAAGTATTTGTAAAACTGCTTCTCCAGATCGGCCCAAGTAATCATTGAATTAGGAGGCAATGATATAAACCAAGTGAAAGCCGACCTAGATAATGATGATGAAAACAGCCGAACCCTCAATTCATCCCTGTTAGCAGCTTCTCCACATTGGATGATAAACCTGTTGACCTGCTCCATGGTTGACGTATCATCCTGTCTAGAAAATTTAGTGAAATCCGGCACCTTGTACCGATTTGGAAGTGGAATCAAATCATATGCGGGAGGATACGGTGTCCGATAAGAGTAAGTGTTGACTTTGGGTTTTATCCCAAATTGGTCTCTCATTACTTCGGCAATCTTATCGGCCCAATAAGCATCGGCATCTTGCCGATGAGGCGGTTGTGGATCTGGCACCTGTTGATACACTTCCACGTGTCTATGCGGTGCACGATCTGCATGGAACATTGGATTAATCATTTGACCACCAATCTACTGACCACCAGTTTGATGACCCCCAATCTGCTGACCACCAATTTGTTGACCACTAATCTGTTGTCCAAGATTCATCGGCTGGTTGACCATCCCTTGATTATGGAACCCAGGTTGGATCTGGCCTTGTTGAAACCCTGTAGCCTGATGATTCTGTTGGGGCATTTGTGGAAAGACTTGCTGCCCAAGCCATCCACCATTAGCATTCATCGGCATAGGTCCTACCAATGACTGGTAATTGGGCATCATCATTGAATTGACATACCCTGGTTGAGTCATAAACCTCTGTTGCGTCGGCATTGAATCTGCCGATGCATTAGGCATCTGGAACGTTGGAGCTTGAGAATTCCCAGTGTAAGGTCTGGCAGTAGTAGTTGTAGTATACTGGGGACTCTGATTCATCGGCACATTTGGAGGTGCCGATGCCATAGGAGCCTTGCCCCTCATATCAGCCGTTTGAGACGTACAAGGTGTCTTCAACATGAACTCTGGGGGCATACCAAAACCCCACCAGTTAGGAGGAACAGATCCCGACATTGCCGATGCCAATAGGTCTGTAGTGAGCTTGATCGACTCATCTAATGTTGAGGGATTGGCCGGCATTGGCGTGGATTGCGTGTTAGTGACTCCTAACGTACTTGGAGGAACAACTGTTTCTGCGCCTGCAGCGGCTGTTGCAGCCGATGGAGCCATGACAACTGGTGACCCTGGCTGATGATGAGAAGGACCAACATAATTTGGTGGTAATTGTCCTTCTTTGAAAGTCCAAGCCACGACATTGAAAACCGTATTGGATAGCACACCAGCTTGATTGATCAAGGCACGGTTAATAGCACTATCAACCATGTCTTGAAGTTTACCAGAATTGGCTTCAAAAGTAACCTGTCGAGGCATCAGCAGTGCTTCCTTCTGGATCACCTCGCCACTCCTGTCTACGCTGAAGGACTTCAAACATTGTTGCTTGTAATCCTCCATAGCCTTTGCAAGGGCTTGCTTCTGCTCATCTCTGAGATCTGAGATTGGCTTCTGTCACGGGGATGACATTCTCCAAGTCGAAATCGCTAGTCTTCATGTCGATCTTGGTCTTGAATCTTGTCCCACTGGGCGTGCTAAAAGATGTGTTGATGCAAAAAGTGGATCTGCAAACACAAAGGGCTAATACCCGATTCAAACGTTAAGGCGTGCTAGCTGATTTGACCTTACTATCGGTAAAGGTGATAACTCGAATACTTTGGTCCCGACAACAGCGATGCGCCCGGATGCCACGGCCAAGAGGTATTCACACGGAACTCGAGAATACGCCGAGCTTAAGTCGACGAACTCCTAAGAACTCGTAATGAAAAGGAAAATATGACGAAGTCTTCAAAAAAGTAGATGCTGGAATATGAGTAAAAACTTGTGTTTGATTGATTGATCGATTCTCCATTACAAGGCCCCAGGGTCTACATTTATACCCTGCTCAAAGAGCTACAATCGGACATGACTAGGATTTGAATTCCAAATTAAACAGAATCCGTATACAAAACGATTTAAATAACTAAGGAAAACATAAAACTATCCTCCCGTGACAAACTGGGACACCACCATAGACCAATCGGCAACCTTCAGGTTCTCCTTCCGAATCATCGGCAGACTCCTCATCGTAGCCATCGGCAAAGGTTAATGCTGACCATCGGCATGAACACGTCACCACGCATGGACTTAGTCACATTCAGCTGTCCCTTCATCGGCAACCACCCTCATCGGCAACTCTCCTGCAGACCAGTTACTGTTGCCCTATCTTTCCGATCTACACTCTACCGATCCTGGGTACGTGTCAAAAAACGGTGTCAACAGTTGTCAATATTGCCGCAGATTTAGAATTTGCATTCTTTTTATTTATTTTATTCAAAGAACCCCCATCTGAACCGCCCTCCTTTTGGCCCTTAGGGGGTTGTTCTTCATTTTCACCATTAATTTCTATAATCGTATCACCAATTTCATTATTCTTTGGATCATCAACCTCTTTTCCGACAAACTCATTTTGAGGGTCCTCATCTTCCATGGTAGATTCCAGATCTAACAGTACTGGCTCACCCTCTTGTCCCCCTTGCTCCACTCCAAAGTGAAGGTGAAAAACATCATCCCCAATGACCACATCCACAAAAACTGGAATAAACTTTGTAAACTTTGTGTCTACCGCTACCTTCATTCTTGCTCTACCAAAAGCCTTGGTAAACTTTGTGTCTACCGCTCTCGGAACACCTAGGATAGAAGCAATTGGCCAAATAATGGGGAATTCCCTAAGCTCTTTAGGTAGTCCCTTGAACTGCACCCACACCTTTTCAATTTCATATTTATAGACATCATCCTCAACACTCTTCTCAAACTTAATTTTACCTTGAACAATTTTTGTGTCCATAGTGCCCCAATTCACTATTGTCGCCAGCCAATCAGAAGATGGAAAATTAGTGGAGAAACTATCCTTGCCCTTCTCCTCAATTTCCCACTTGGTTTTCCCTGGTAGTAGGTTTTCCAGTTCCACTGCCAACATCTCAGTAGTAAAAGAACCTTCCAACACACATACCACAACAGTTGTGTCATCTTCCTTAACCTTGGGAAAATCACTGAAAACAGGAATATAGTAGAAGCCCAACCCCTCAACAGCATATCCATTTGGTAATGTAGAAATGTTTGTCTTTTTTATATTTGGGCAACTTTTTGTGACATGGTCACCACAGCAAACATCACAACATAAAACAGCCATGCACTCATGTATGGTATGACTTTTGGTTAAACATCGGTAACAAAAAGGCTTCCCCTTGCTCTTTTTAGCACCCTTATTAGAAGACTCTGGCACATCTAAAATCATTGCAATATTTTTACTGCTTGGTGGGACAGTGCTTTTAGGTACCTCCCTCAAAGCCTTGTTGCCTTCTAGGTTCTGGACTTGAGGCAGTTGCTGACTTGGGTCTCCAGCACCAGATTGCTGCTGCACCGAGGCAGCCCGGCCATGCTCCTGACCAGCGGCAGCCGGCTGAGACTGCTGCTACTGCAGGTGACCGGCCGTCGGCTGATCAACAGCAGCAGCAGCCTGCGCAGGCGTAGGGGCCTGCTGCTGGTGCTGCCCTCCTGCTGGATCGATGTAGCCATGGATGGGGCACCTGCTGATTCGTCGGGTTAGCTGGCTGCCCACCGTAGGCGCCGTAGTGCCCACGGCCGCCTCCAAAACCTCTGTTGTTGCCATGGGGACGACGGTCGTGGCTAGAACCAAATTGGCCCTGGCCCCCGTAGCCCTCGTGACCACCATAGCCGCCAAAGCCACCTCCGCCAAACCTCCCACGCCCACCTCCGCGACCTCCACCAAAACCGTTGTCACGGCCACCATACCCGCGACCCCGAGGTTGGTAACCAAAGCCACGGTTACCCCCCCGTCCTCCAGACCCTGGATCGAAGCCGGGGTTAAACCCAGGATTAAAGCTTCCTCTTCCACCCCCGCGAACTCCAAACCCTCCGTTGCTGCCTTCCTACGCCATGCGCCCTTCACGAATGACCAAGGCAAACGTTCTGCGTGACTAGGAAGAGGGCGACGGTTGTGTTTTCCGTCGTGGAATAGTTTGCGTGCCCGTGCGCCGGAAGAAGTTGCACAACCCCTTAGTGGGCCTAAAAAATTTCCCTGGACCAACAACCACTTGATCTGCCAAAACAGGAGGGCCACGGCGCGTGGTAAGGCTCGGATCCCGCTGACCGCGTCCCCCGCCCGATGCTGGTCACAGAGATACGACGGTTCTAGGAGGAAATTCCGCGCCACCATTCGCAGAGCATGCGTCTTCAAATTTTTTTGAAAACTTCAGATTTTGACACTGTTCTAGCTGGTAAGTCGGGCACACCGACGATGACCGGCCACCACGTTTCGTACGCTGAAAAGATGCCCTAGCCAAAGCGTCACCTAGGGTTCATGGAGGCGAGACCCGGGGCAATGGCAGCGGCCCATTCCAAGGTGCAGGAACGCCTAACTTTCTCTGAACCAACTTTGAAACATTGGATCTCGAGAGCTCTATGTCATACTAAGACGCCACCTTACCTGGCTGTAGAGCTTCCTCTACCCGCAGCAGCTACTCGACGATGAAACCCTCTTGCAGAGCGACGTTGACGAGTTCCGGTGTCGTTGGCGAGGCAGGTTCGTCTTCGATGTTGTCGTTGTCGGAAGAATCCCCCTGCTGAGCCTAGAACTTGGAACGAATCGCATCAGTGAGGACCTGCACACCATGGATAGGCTTCGGCCACTCGATTCCATCCGCAACAAAAGTGACAAAGTGTGCTAGAGCCTGTCGACATGCTGCACACCTCACCTCGTCCTCCACCGCCTCCTCCTCCTCGCCGGTTTTCACACCAGAGGACGAAGTCTGAATAGAGCGCTTGATGGTCGGCGGCATCATGAGGCGACGCCTTCGGCCGTGGCTCCTGGAGTCCGCCATGCCGACGGACGGTGGGGTCGGTGCCGGGCGGGTCCTAAAGGAGGCGGCGGGGTGGTGTCTTCGGTGCGGCGGGGTGGTGCCTTCGGTGTGGCGGTGTGGCGGACCTCTGCCACGCCGTCGATCCGTAGTTCCCCCTCGAGAAGCACGGCGGGCCAGATCTAGGCGCTCGCAGGCAAGGAACGGCCACAGCGCCGCCTCCCTCCTCCACAAACCAACGGGTACTGGGGAAGGAGCCTGTAGATCCTGGTGCTCCGGCGGTCGGAGGACAGGGTCTGGGTGACGGGGAATGAGCACCGGACGGCGGCCTTGGAGAAGCTTCAGTGGGGCTGGCACTGGCGAAGGATGTGGAGGTCGCCACTGGGGCAGAACTCGTGGAGGTCGCCGCTAGGGCAAGCTAGGAACGGGTGGTCGACGGCCTCCAGGATCTCCCGCTCCGGCGACGAGCGGTGCTGTTGGTCGTGGCCTATTTCTTTATTTGTTTGATGATTAAATTTGGTAATTAAGGACCATCAACAAACTCCCCCAAGCTTACCCCTTGCTCGTTCCTAAGCAAGGATAGACTTAGTGATGGATCAGATGTTGCTGCAATGCCTTAGAAAGTTGACGGTACACATGCTTTACAAGGTCTTATCTCTGAGTTAGAGTAAACTGTTAAGACTTGAAACTTACTCATTTTACCTTCCACCATGGGGCTTGCAACCGTCACTTATGTCTTGAGCAGTTAAAAGATAGAATGGTCAAGTCAAGCGCCATGCCTCTTGTTCTTTGATAAACTATAGCTCTGGAGTTTTTGCAGATTTTTAAAATAAAACTCAGAGATTCCTTGTATGACTCTCTCAATTCTCTCTTTTTTGGTATTTCTAGATCCTTACCAAGGCAGTGATGGTATATGCCTTCTCTCAAAGTATGTAGTATTTGTGGTATGAGGCATAGTGACATTGCCTTCTCTCTCATCCTACTCTAATAAGGCTTTGATATCTAGAGCTCATAGGCGGGAGATAAAGTATACATACTTACAAGACATTTATTGCGTAGTCAAACCATGGATCTAGAGAAACAAGTCAATAATTCAATATCAAGATGTGCATGTGTGGCGAATGAATGGTGTATGGTGATGATGGTAAAAATAATGGTGAAAGTCTAATTCTACTTTTGCTCTTTTGAGGGGATAGATACCTTTCTTGCACTTTGAAGCTTTTTGAGGAGAATGAGATGCTCTATATTTTCTTTTCTCTCAGGTGGGTATCTTGTACCCCTAATTCTACTGTCGGATACTTGTCCATTTTTACCTCTCGTCTCACTTTTTCTTTTCTTCGAGGTTCCGGGCACTTGTCCCTTTTTATTTCCTCGTATTTTTCCTTTTTCTTCTCTTTTTTTAGAGCACTCACCCTCCTGGAATAATGTAGCAAGCGGTAGTAACCAAAATATCTCGAGCATTTATTTCACAGGGGATAATAGGGATAGGATAATGTTTTTGGCTATTCTCTCCTAGATAGGAGTAGAATAATTTTTGGTGAATTTGGAGATAGAAATGAGTGGATGTATGTGGATGCGTACTTCTGGAGTAGAAGCAACATGTATGAGTGAACGTGTAAGTGAATCTTGATTTTAACCGCATGACAAGCTCCTAAGGGTCTACACAGCTTGACCACACTCAATGCTCATAGGCAGTAAAAAGTAAATGTATGGTTTTTAGTTTAATAGGCATGTATATATGGCTGTGGTAGGAATTTAAACTCTCATCATACAGGAACTCATCATGTGACATTTTTTTTTAAGATTTTCAAAGATAAAATTCTCTAGAATTCTAGCATCTCTAGGAACAGATAAACAATAGCTCAACCTTTCCATATCATATCCGTTAACGGCTTAGACTTTAGATCAAGTTCTCTTCCCACAAGTTTAGGTTTAGAGCAAGCTTTAAATTATAACAGTTATGCCAAAACTCGAGAGAGAGCTTCATATTTGAAAATTAGGTAGAGTAACTATTCATCGTATCCATGCTAGAGTTTATTATTAAGATTCAATTTAGCATAGCCACTTGATTTATTTATTTAGAAAACAAAGCAAAAGTATATATATAAGCACAAAATCTTTATTTGGGTTTTTATGATTATGTATCTTTTCATTATGTGACTAACGTATAAACGCTAGTAGAAACACTTAGCTGGATAAATGGGGGTGCTCTCCCCCAAGCTGGATTTTGACGTAATTTCTTCTGATGTAGCTAGCAGGTGGCGGAGGTGTATTTGAATGTCGGCAGCGCCCTGACAGCGATTAGGATGTCCTCCGTCTGCTAGTTTTCTTGATCCTTAAATTCTGTGGAGCTCAAATAGACAACAAAGCTTTGTGGAACTAGTTAAGTGTTAGCATAAATATCTAGCCTTTATCATGTTGAGCCTCCTCAAAAAATGTTACTCTCTTTGGTAGGATCACAATCTTATTTTTATATTTTTATTTTTATAGAGCAGAAAAAATATTTATTTTATTTTTATGCCACCACAGTGAATGTACTTATGGGTTTTATGCCACTCATATACTCACATGGGGCTTACTGTTTTTTAACATTTTTATTTTCTTTTCAAGATAGTATGAACCTGATTAACTAAACAAGCTATTTAAGGAAAAGTAAATAATTAAAGGGAAAAAGGGATAACTACCAAGTTTACCTCTTGGCACGGTGTTTGGTGTTTTTAAATCCTCCGAACGGGACTCCTTGTATTCTCAATCATCATGGAATTCGCTGGATGGCGTAGACGGTGGTTCCGGTGGCGCCTCCTCTTCTAGTACAACTCTCTTCTCTATTCACACCTGATTTGGTGCTACGGTCTCCTCAGGACAATCCTATTCAAGATGTATATCTTCGGACCTTATTACCTCTCCTTCATAGTCTGCCCATCCATCTTTGATGATTTGCTTCTCTGGTTTCGGTTGCATCGCCTTCTTCTCATCCTGGTCTGCTTAGAATCTTTAACTATATAATTAGAGTCATTAAAGTAGCAGCGTACCTTCTCAGAGGGGAAGTGCATGTGGACTTCTCCGGTTCCAATGTAGATGATAGCTTTGATAATGCTGAGGAACGGTCTTCTAAGGATGATGGGTGAATCGTACTCGTCTTCTCCCATGGCAATAACCTGATAGTTTGTATGGACAAAACGGTCGTCTATTTTGATAGGGACATCAGTTACTATACCTTCAACCTTTTGAAATGTCTGGTCTGCCATCTGGAGCTGAATGTATGTTGGTTGTAGGGGCATGGTTCCATACAGGAGCTGATAAGTGACTGCGGCCATTATGTTGACGCCAGATCCGGTGTCATAGAGTGTCTTTTGAAATGAGTATCCATTGATTGTGCACTCGATATTTGGAACACCAGGGTCGTCCTTCTTGATCAGGAAAGGCAACTTGAGTCGATGATCTTGACCTCTGTGAATTGCAGTGTCCATCTTAGCTGATTCGGTCCATACTTGCTTCTTGTTCTTATTCCTCCTATTGGTCCTCTTTCTTGGTTCATATTGGGGTTGCTCTAGGATTTGTGCAGTTTTGTTCTTGAAGGAAAACGTCTCCTTCCTCGCCTTGATGTTGAAGTTGATCTTCGCAGCACTGGCGTAGATGACAGCTCCCGAGGTGTTCAGGAATGGCCTCCCTAGGATGATTGGTGACCTCTCTGTTGACACTTGCTAACACCACTTGAATACTAGGTTGTCATCCCCAGCATGGCACTAGAGTGTACTATGGTATTTATACGCACACAGATAAATCCGCAAGCGCATGGATACCGTTGTAGCTTTTACCCGGTTAAAGGTTTTATCATATCCATAGGGAAACGGGAGAACCAACTACGCTCTAACTTAACCAAGATAGATAGATAGGTGTAAATAGGAAAGATGGTAGAATTGAATAAGAACAATATTAAAGGTAAAATGATAATGGGGGAATATAGAGTAGAGCAATCTAATATATGGGCGATAATAGGATAATAGAGAGGATAACTATGGATTCTCTACTTCAAAGGGGTATGTCTATGTCTGGGACGAACCACGTGATAAGAATACACCACAAAGGATGCTTATCCATAGGCCGATAAACCATATCAGTCCTGCTAACGGGAGGTTGACTACAGAGGACCAACGTAGCTGTCACCTACGCAGCCTACCACACGATCCGGCTAACAGGGGATATCCACAAGTAATCTAGGTCTAAGTACCACGCTTACACCTATACTACAACTCTCACCTATAGCGTCCTATAGATTAAAGCAAAAGAGTTGTGAACCAGAACATACATGGATAGTAATTGCATAATGAAATAGAAGTAGATTACCAGAGTCATCCCATGAGCAAGCTTGATTAGAGCTTGATCATGGCGAAGTACAACCGGAGGAAGAACCGACATGTAACACCCAAAATTTGAATTTTAGTTAATAGGATTTAATTGGATTTATTTAAGCATTTTTGTGGACATTTAATCTAGTAAATAAGATATTTTTGCAAAATTAAAATTCATTATAAGTTAGTAAACTTGATTGTGCATTCATGCTGAGGTATATTTTATTTTGTGCTAATTTCTGTTTGTTGGATTTTTGTTGCTCTCAAAACCCTATTTTAAAAAAGGCTTTAGAAAACAGAAAAGAAAAATAGAAAAATAAAAAAAGGGGGGAAAGCCCTCCCGTTTTTGGCCGAGGCCCAGCCTCCCTGGCCCCCTCCCCGCAGCCCACCTAGCCCGCCTGGCTCCCCCTTCCACCTTGCGCTCGGCCCAGCGAGCGGCCCAGCTTCCCACCCCACCTCCTTCTCTCGCTGCGACGCGGGACAGCGCCCTCTTCCCTTCATTTCTGTGTATGACAGCTGGGGCCCGTGTGTCAGACGCAGACACCGCTTCTTCAACCCCGCATCGGGGGCGAGCAGGACTCCGCTCAGGCCGATTTGATCCCCGAGAAACCGTGATTTCGTTTCCTTTTTCAACAACCGAGACACTATAAGATGCCTAGCGGTGCCCCGCGTGATGTTTTTCCTCTCTACGCCGCCAGACCAAGCCCTAATTGCCCACGCGTCGCGAACTGGATCTCGCCGAGATTGAGGGCAAGTCTCGCACGTCGCGTGCCCTCCCCCTTGCTCCTCGGCCCGAGAGAGACCCCTGGGTGAGCTCGCCTCTCTCCCCTCTTTCGACCCGTGCGCTTGGTTCAGAGTTTGGTGGCCTAAAACGCGAGATGGAAGAACGCTGGCGACCTTCGTGGTGGCAACAATGGCGCCGCCACGCCAAAGCAGGGAGCCGGCCGGCCGGCCGCCGCCTGGCCCTCCCTGGTGGCCTAAGGACCGTCGGATTCGAGATCGGTGGCCGAGATTAGAAGATACCCTTTCGGCGGTCTTTTTGTTTAAGAGTCCCTAGAAGATTTCAAAATCAACCCGCAGTCCTTGGCGCCCCTGGAAAACGCGTTTTGCTGAGAAGAAAGCGTATTTTCGCCGGTTTAGAACAAAATACGTTTTCAGTTAATTACAGTTTTGCCACTGAACTTTTAATGCTTATAAAATATTCATTTTAACTCCGTTCTTGTCCATTCAAATTCCGTTAGATTCGTATTTACGAGCTCTTCATGTTAGAACCATTTATTCTCTGTTTTGAAACTTTTTAATTTCCTGGTTCTATTTAATTAATTATTTATCTATAGGAAATCTTAGAAAATTCATATCTTCCACATTTTAATTCCGATTTTCATGAACTTTACGTTTATGTGATCGTAGCGCTGTGTAGAATATTTTGATAAACTTTTATATTTGTTTTACCACTGTTTGGTGTATTGTTCTAATTATATCTTTTTTGCTTCGTGTATGATTGTCTACATTGGATTGCGTGTTGTTGATTGATGATTGGGATTAGACGGTGAGCCATACGTTGGTGATCAAGACCAAGCTTTTGAAGACCAGCAGGCTCAGGAGAGCTTTGAGCAAGGCAAGTATAACTTGGGATTATCCTTGTTACCTATACACAATTAATATAACATTTATCATATGCATGCTATCACCTTGATGACCTTAGCAAAATCATAGATGATTGTTATCCTGAATTCCTTGTTACCTATTTGGATATGCATTTGGGTAGTTCTTGCTAGTGCTTGATTATTAATCCATGATATTGCAACATGAATATCAGAATATACAATAAACAATAAAATAAGCTTTCTAGCAACTTGAATATAAAGGGTGGAAAGAACTCTGGCTTTTGCTGGATTGATCTTGACCCTCCATAAGGACTTATCCCTTGGCAAAAGCTGGGACAACTCGTACAACCATGAGGGCTATATGGCTCTGGCTTTAGCTCAGTATGAAGCACTCTTCTAGCTTGTTAGAGGTTACCCAAAAGGGCGGAGGGGCTGAACCATTTTGGGTATAGTGTGGCCTCTGTCTGTATGTGTATAGGCTGCGAGTCATTGTGCCATCGGAAGGGGGGCTCTATATCTGCGCGAAAGGAAACCTTGCGGCCCTAACATGTTAGACGAACTTTTGAAAGGCTTCATAGTGATCCCTGCCGACCTCCCTAGGAAGGGGGTTAAGAGATTAGCTACCTCGGGCGAAAGGGTAAATCACGACTCATGGGTAAAGATGTACAACCTCTGCAGAGTGTTAAATCTGGTATACTAGCCGTGACCACGGATACGGGCGGCCCGGAAAACTGACGGAATAGATGGACACTGATGAACGTGAATAATGATAATAAATGGTGGTTTATTATGTTGTTTATATGTGTTATTCTTAATTCTTGTATACATTGATCATGTGGTTATGGGATTTATTATGCTACCTTGACATTTGCTATCCAATGATTAAACATGCTATCAACTATTAAAAGCTAAATGCAGTCAAACCAGTGTCAGCTATTTGAGCCTCATGAACCCCTGGTTATACTTGTTGAGTACGATATGTGCTCACTCTTGCAATTTCGCAACACCTCAGGATATGATAATGGAGATGACTGGAATGAGGATTACCGTTATGAGTACTAGACTTGGAGTCAACCAGTCAATGCTGTCCCTGTGTGGAGCTTCCGTCGAGAGCGTTGTTTAATATTATTATCATTTTTGTGTAAGACTATGTGATTTATTATGTTCCGCTATGTAATAAACACTGCAATGGTACATTTGAGATTTGTCTACTTATGTGTGCGACTATTCCTGGGGCACATATGAGTCTTTTATACATCCTATTTTGCTCTTAAAATATGGGTGTGACAAATTGGTATCAGAGCTTTGTTGACTGTCGGACGCAAGCCCAGCTAGAAATTGGCCGTCTTAAGGTTTTGAAATTGCTATAAAATCCTTGCTCTATAAACCTAGATATTTTCTTCTACACTATATCCTATTCATCTTCACCTTGTTGCTTATTTTAAAGACTTGTTCTCATCCCCACTCCTTGCTTGATATGCTTTTAGAACCTTGTCTTACCACGTTCTAACGTCATTGGAATAGGTGTTTTAGGATCTTTGCCCTTAATAGGAAGAGAACGTTAGTACCGCAAGTTGAGTCAATGCTTGAAGTGTGAACTTTTGATGCTTAGTTTGGTTTGTTACTATGCTTATGCTTGATTTAGATTTTTGTAATGAGTGCTGGAACCTTGTGGGCATATCCACAAGTTCCCTAGTTAAAAACCTTAAGTAAGAACATGAATAAATAGTGGTTTGGGGTCATATCCTGTTTCTGTCCTTTGCTATTTTCTGGAGCAGTCTGCAATGATTCTGGTATAAATCAAATTCTGTTCGTACAATGTTCATCAAATTTTTCTGGGAACAAGTAGACTTTCACATCTTTCCAATGCCACAAGAATGACATGATTATCTGTTATGAGCTGTGAGTTATGGCTGTTTAAAGTTGAAGTTTCTGTGCAGTCTGGAATTCTGGAACAGTTTCAGTTGTACCCAGTTTTTGATTAACCTAACATTGGAATCTGTTAATATGATCTAAATGAGGGTTGTAGACAATTTCTTTGTCTTTCCAATGGTGTACAGCACGTATCCTTTTGAATTCTAGAACTCGAGATATGACTGATTTTATGATCTGCTGATGTTGGATGTTATCCAGAAAATTTCAGATTCCGTTAACTCGTAATTGTCATGTTGGACATTACTAAGATGTGTTTATATACCTTGGAATGCAGATGGCAGCAAGGGGAAGAGGCAGAGGTAGAGGCCATGGCAATGGCAATGGTGGCAATGCCCCAATCACCGTGGAGGAACTCATGCAAACCCAAAATAAGATGATGCACATCTTCATGCAGCACTTACAGCAGCAACCTCCACCAACACCACCACCTGTCCATGTGAGAGATAAGCGTGGTGAATTTATGAAGGGAAGACCTCCGGTGTTTACACACTCAGCTGATCCTATGGAGGCAGATGATTGGCTTTGTGATGTAGAGAGGCAACTGAACATAGCCCAATGCAATGATATGGAAAAAGTATTGTATGCTTCTGGACAACTTCAAGGCGTAGCTCAGACATGGTGGGAGTCGTATCAAGCTGCTCGTCCCAACAATGCTCCTCCTGTCACATGGCTAGAATTCTATAGAGACTTCAGAGCTCAACATATAAATGAAGGAATGATGGAGCTCAAGCAAGAAGAATTCAGATCTCTCCGGATGGGCTCCATGACTGTGGCAGGATATCATGACACGTTTGAACAGTTGGCTCGCTATGCTCCGAACGATGTCAGAGAAGATGCTGATAAGCAGCGCTTGTTCATGAAAGGCTTGTACTATGAACTCAGGATGCAATTGGCTGGAAACACCTATCCTACTTTTCAAGCCCTTGTGAATCGTGCTATTGTGCTTGATAATATGCGTAAGGGTCAGGATAAGAAGAGAAGAATGCTGGCACAAGATTCTGGGAGCAACAACCGTCAGCGTTTCAGTTCTCAGCAAGGCCATCAGCAGAGGTTCCAGGGACCAGTTAGTCAGTGGAACCGCAACCAGCAACCTCAGCGTTTCCAAAATCAATCACCAAGTGGGAATCAACGTCTTCCATTCCAACAACGTAATCCTAGACAACAGCAGAATAGTCAGCAGACACACCACTCGGGAAATTCAAATGCCACCCCTATGAAGAGGAGTGCTACCAATACTCCTACGAGGTGTTTCCAGTGCGGGAAGGAAGGGCATATGTCATATGATTGCCCAGAGAAGTTTAACAAGCAGAACAACAACCAGAAGTCTACAGCTTATGCGGCAACAGTGAATAATGTGGCTATAGAGACAGTTTAGGAGGGACCAGAGATCATGATGGATACGTTCAGCATCAACTCTATCCCTGCTATAGTTTTATTTGATTCTAGAGCTTCGCATACATTCATATCACAAGCATTTGTTAGAGTTCATAGCATTCCACTAGTTGCAATGAAAACCCCTATGCTAGTTAATTCACCAGGTGGGACTATACCAGTTTCTTTATGTTGCCCCTCAGCAAGTCTTTCTTTAAGGGGGGTAGATTTTCCTATCAGTCCCATGGTTATGAGAACTTCAGGCATAGATGTGATCTTGGGTTTGGATTGGATGAAGTAACATGAGACAAATATTAATTGCAAAGAGAGAGTAGTGGCTCTGACAACACCAAAGGGAGAACAAATCAGTGTTAATGTAACAGTGCAAGCACCACTCACAGCCAAAGTGAACCAACTGAATGATGATGTTGATCCTCAGAATCTGGTAGTGGATGAGTTTCCGGATGTCTTTCCCGATGAATTGCCAGGTATGCCACCTGACCGAGACATTGAATTTATTATTGAATTACTACCTGGTACTGCACCCATAGCTAAAAGACCATATAGAATGGGGGTTAATGAACTAGAAGAACTTAAGAAACAAATTAAGGAATTGCAAGATAAAGGGTTCATTCGTCCTAGTTCATCACCATGGGGTGCACCAGTTATCTTTGTTGATAAGAAGGATGGTAGTCAGAGGATGTGTGTTGATTATCGGTCACTTAATGAGGTCAATATCAAGAATAAATACCCATTGCCTAGGATTGATGACTTGTTTGATCAGCTAAGAGGTGCTTGTGTGTTCTCTAAGGTTAATTTGCGTTCTGGTTATCGCCAATTGAAGATTCGGAATTCAGATATACCAAAGACAGCTTTCACCACAAGGTATGGGTTGTATGAGTATACAGTTATGTCTTTTGGTTTGACCAATGCACCCGCTTACTTTATGTACATGATGAATAAAGTATTTATGGAGTATCTTGATAAGTTTGTGGTGGTCTTTATTGATGATATTCTGGTATTCTCTAAAACCAAGGAAGAACATGCTGAACATCTAAGATTGGTCTTATAGAAACTTAGAGAACATAAGCTGTATGCTAAGCGTAGTAAATGTGAGTTTTGGTTGGAAGAAGTTTCTTTTCTTGGTCATGTTGTTTCAAATGGTGGTATTGCAGTGGATCCTAGTAAGGTGAAAGATGTGTTGAATTGTAAACCACCTACAGATGTAAGTGAAATTCACAGTTTTCTTGGTTTAGCTGGTTATTACCGTAGATTCATTGAAGGGTTCTCAAAACTTGCAAAGCCTATGACTGCTCTGTTGGAGAAGAATGCTAAGTTTGTATGGTGTGATAAGTGTCAAGCTAGTTTTGAGGAATTTAAGAAGAGATTGACTACTGCACCTGTGTTGGTATTGCCAGATCTGAGTAAGAGTTTCTCTATCTATTGTGATGCTTCTCGTCTGGGTTTGGGTTGTGTTCTTATGCAAGAAGGTAGAGTTGTTGCCTATGCATCTAGATAGTTGAGGAAACATGAACTGAACTATCCTACTCATGATCTAGAGTTAGCAGCTGTGGTTCATGCATTGAAGATTTGGAGACACTATTTGATTGGGCATAAGAGTGACATATACACTTATCATAAGAGTTTCAAGTATATCTTCACCCAGACAGATCTGAATTTGAGGCAACGAAGATGGTTGGAACTGATAAAGGATTATGATTTGGAAGTGCATTATCATCCTGGAAAGGCAAACGTCGTAGCTGATGCACTTAGCGGAAAGAAATATGCTAATGAGCTTCGGGCGACACCTGAATCTGAGGAGTTGTGTGCTGAATTTGCATATTTGAACTTGGGAATTGTAGTAAATGCTATGGAAATTGAGGTCACTCCTACTCTAGAAGAAGAGATATTGAAAGGACAGTTAGAAGATGAGAAACTAAAGGAGATAGCACAGAATGTGGTACTAGGCAAAGCACCAGGATTCAGAATAGATGACAATGGTGTACTGTGGTTTGGAAAAAGGGTATGTGTTCCTGAAGTGAAGGCTATTCGTGATATGATTCTGAGAGAGGCTCATGAGTCAGCATATTCCATTCATCCTGGTAGCACTAAGATGTATCTAGATCTGAAACAGAAGTACTGGTGGTATGGTTTAAAGAGAGATGTAGCTGAGTATGTTGCTTTGTGTGATACTTGTCAGCGGGTGAAAGCTAAACACCAGAGACCAGCTGGACTGTCGCAACCAATGAAGATTCCTGAATGGAAGTGGGAAGAAGTAGGCATGGATTTCATAGTGGGTTTACCTCGTACACAGAGAGGATATGATTCAATATGGGTAATAGTGGATCGATTGACTAAAGTTGCTCATTTCCTGCCAGTCAAAACCACTGATTCAGGAGCTCGACTAGCAGAGTTGTATATGGAGCGGATAGTTTGTCTGCATGGAGTGCCTAAGAAGATTGTATCTGATAGAGGCACTCAGTTTACCTCTACTTTTTGGAAAGCAGTGCATGACTCCTTGGGGACAAGGTTGAATTTTAGTACAGCATATCATCCACAGACAGATGGACAGACTGAGCGGATCAATCAGATACTAGAAGATATGTTGAGAGCTTGTGCATTGCAGCATGGAACCAGTTGGGATAAGAGTTTGCCATATGCAGAGTTTCCTACAACAACAGTTATCAGCAAAGTCTTAAAATGGCACCGTTTGAAGCATTATATGGTCGTAGGTGTAGAACAACTTTGTTTTGGAATCAAACTAGGGAGACTCAGGTGTTTGGAACGGATGTGCTTAGACATGCAGAACAACAAGTGCGGACTATCCGGGATAATCTGAGAGTTGCTTAGTCACGTCAGAAAAGTTATGCAGATACACGTAGGAGAGAACTAGCTTTCGAGGAAGGTGATTATGTCTATCTGAAAGTGTCACCTATGCGGAGTGTGAAGAGGTTTAACATGAAAGGAAACCTAGCTCCAAGGTATGTCGGCCCGTTTAAAGTTTTGCAAAGGTGTGGAGAAGTAGCGTATCAGTTAGAGTTGCCTGAAAGTTTATCTAGTGTGCATGATGTGTTCCATGTGTCACAACTTAAGAAGTGTTTGCGTGTACCTGAGGAGCAAATACCACTAGAAGAGCTTTCCGTTAAAGGTGATCTCACTTATGAAGAGTATCCAGTCAGAATATTGGAGACAGCTGAGAGAGTCACCAGAAGTCGGGTTATTAGAATGTGCAAAGTGCAGTGGAATCGGTATTCGGAAGCAGAGGCAACTTGGGAAAGAGAGGATGATCTGAGAAAATCATATTCATATTTGTTTGAGTAAGTTCTGCTCAATCTCGAGGACGAGATTCTTTTAAGGGGGGTAGAGTTTGTAACACCCAAAATTTGAATTTTAATTAATAGGATTTAATTGGATTTATTTAAGCATTTTTATGGACATTTAATCTAGTAAATAAGATATTTTTGCAAAATTAAAATTCATTATAAGTTAGTAAACTTGATTGTGCATTCATGCTGAGGTATATTTTATTTTGTGCTAATTTCTGTTGGTTGGATTTTGGTTGCTCTCAAAACCCTATTTTAAAAGGCTTTAGAGAACAGAAAAGAAAAATAGAAAAATAAAAAAAGGGGGGAAAGCCCTCCCGTTTTCGGCCGAGGCCCAGCCTCCCTGGCCCCCTCCCCGCAGCCCACCTAGCCCGCCTGGCTCCCCCTTCCACCTTGCGCTCGGCCCAGCGAGCCGCCCAGCTTCCCACCCCACCTCCTTCTCTCGCTGCGACGCGGGACAGCGCCCTCTTCCCTTCAATTCTGTGTATGACAGCTGGGGCCCGCGTGTCAGACGCAGACACCGCTTCTTCAACCCCGCGTCGGGGGCGAGCAGGACTCCGCTCAGGCCGATTTGATCCCCGAGAAACCGTGATTTTGTTTCCTTTTTCAACAACCGAGACCCTATAAGATGCCTAGCAGTGCCCCGCGTGATGTTTTTCCTCTCTACGCCGCCAGACCAAGCCCTAAATGCCCCGCGCATCGCGAACTGGATCTCGCCGAGATTGAGGGCAAGCCTCGCACGTCGCGCGCCCTCCCCCTTGCTCCTCGGCCCGAGAGAGACCCCTGGGTGAGCTCGCCTCTCTCCCCTCTTTCGACCTGTGCGCTTGGTTTAGAGTTTGGTGGCCTAAAACGCGAGATGGAAGAACACCGGCGACCTTCGTGGTGGCAACAATGGCGCCGCCGCGCCGAAGCAGGGAGCCGGCCGGTCGGCCGCCGCCTGGCCCTCCCTGGTGGCCTGAGGACCGTCGGATTCAAGATCGGTGGCCGAGATTAGAAGATACCCTTTCGGTGGTCTTTTTGTTTAAGAGTCCCTAGAAGATTTCAAAATCAACCCGCAGTCCTTGGCGCCCCTAGAAAACGCATTTTGCTGAGAAGAAAGCGTATTTTCGCCGGTGTTGACGGTCCTTAATGCTCAAATTTAACCATTAACTAATCATGGAAAAGCACTTAAATGCAACCAACACCTAGACTTAGGGTTTTATCTGACAGAATTCCACGAGTTTTGGAGTTTGTCTATTTCTGCAGGGGGTTATCAGGAAATTCGGAAGAAAGGCCCACACGTCGGGTTTACATAGAGATATTAACGTGCCGCGCAATTTTCTACCATCTAGAAGACTCCAGAAGCCACGGGACCGAAGCGGAGGCCGATAGGACTCAGGGACAGGGCGCCCGCCCTCCTCTCCTGGGCGCCCGCCCTCATACAGAGTCCAATCAGGACTCTATTTCGGGATATTGCTCCACCGACCTAAAGGATCAAGGATAACCGTTCAATCAATGTCGGTTTGATCCAACGGCCCAGATTCACTTGAAGGGACTATAAAACTAGACCCCCTGGCCCCTGGAGATCATATCTCTTCTACAGAATCAAAGTTAGGGTTATAATTCTTCATCCAAGTAGAGAGGATCCCTCTAGTTCTTCTAGTTCTACCTCTAGTTCATCTAGATCTAGTTCTAGTTCATCTAGTTCTAGTTCTAGTTCCTCTAGTTCTAGTTCTAGTTAGTTCTAGTTGTAATCTAGAAAATAGGGAGAGAGAAGAGGAGAGCGGAGGAGGAGCCGGATCTGTCGGATCTTCCTCAACATTGTACTTTTGCAGCAACTGGTTCGTTCTTCATCGTTCTCCAGGTTCTTCAATTCATAATTCCTGAGTTCTCTAATTACTTTTATTTACATTCAAGTTATTTATTGGATTCCCGCTTGCATCAAGTGCTCTAGTCTTTATAACGCTAGAGTAGTAATTAATAGATTAGACGTGGTGTTTAGTCTTGCAATTACCTGGAATTGCACCCAATCCTGCGGATTGTTGTGGTAGCCTTAGGGTAGTGACAGCCCTAACGGTCGACGTATTCCACCTCGTTCGGATCGGTGTTTGTAGGACCGTAGTCAGACCTTCGTAGCCCCCTTCTCATCTCTTTCTGTGGTTAGTGCTCTGATGTCCCGAAATAGATAATCTTGAAGTAATTCTTGATTCTTAGATCAACTAGAGAACTCTCAGGAAACTTCCTCTCTTCCCACCAAAAATAATTATATACTTATCCTTGGGCGAACTTGGATCTTAATTAGTACACTCACGTTCTCTGTGGAAAATCGATAATCTGGAATACTCCTGGGTGAAAGCTACATCGGTATCCGTGCGCTTGCGGATTTTTCTATTTGCGTTTAAAATACCCAACAAGCTTTCTGGCGCCGTTGCCGGGGAACGGTAGCTGTGCTAGTTTCGAACCAAGTCGTCCGTGTATCCTTTTTCTTTTCCCTTTTTACCACACTCACCTTATCATTTTCACCATACCACATGGATTTCACTCTAAGCATTAATGAGCATGGAATTTATTTCATAGCCACTTCATTTACTCCATGCTCATATGCAACATCTTCACAATCCATTGGTCTCTCCAACATCACCACATTCGAGATCTCCAACCCCCACTTCCTTTCTATTTATAAAAACTTTAAAAGGGCGGTTGTCGATGCATATGTCTATATTAAATATTGCAGATCTCGTTGAGTTGATCTTGATATAGGTCAGCGTTGGAGGGGAAACCACTTCGCCGACATAAATTGATGGTTTCCTAAGGACAAGCTTAGTGTCCTAAAACAAGCACTGATCAGATCGTAACATGAGTTTTTAATTATTTGCAACATTACCTTGTGTATTGAGCATATAAGGATAATTGTAAAAAATTCCTTCGGGTATTCTTGTCACTAACCTTTTCAGGATTGGAGCAGGAAGATCAGATGAATGACAAGCCCAAGGTATGTCCAACCAACCATCATACAACATTGAATTAAATTCATCCAAACTTGAATTTTGCAAAATTCAAGCTTGGGGGAGTACTTTACATAAAATCATCCTTTGCCATGTTGCTATGTTGGTTGTCCCTACCTTTGAGACATGCTCAATTTGTTAAACACTAATCACACTACTTCATCTCCACTTGAGTAGATCTCTATAAATGCTTTCATGCTACCTTTATTTGCTTCAGTATATGTCTAGGTTTAGAGTAGTTTCATTTATCTCTTAATTAAGCATGGTGCTTAGTTTAGGAATGATGATCTTACTTCCAAAGGATTTTAAATTAAGCATGATGCTTAGGTTAAAATTCCCTCCTAAATCAAATTAGACATGGTGTCTAGGTTGATCTTTGAGCCGATAGTATGCTATAGCAGATACTGGATATTTTGTTGGACTAACCCCTGCAGGAAAACTTTCAATATCGACCTGGGAAGTCCTGAGATAAACTCACATTGGAGACAAAGAGAGAGACACATGAAGGATAACAATTTACACAAGGAATGCATAGCTCACAAGAGATGATCCATGGATGGTGCCACAAACACGATGCACAACCGCTAAGAAAGGAAAGCTTCCACAAGGTGATACTGTACCATCACTCTTCAAGTAAGGTAACATCTTAAAGTACTTGACTATCACTTTTATAAGCTTCTCCTTGGTTCTGACGTTCACATGAATAAAAGAGACAAACATGTATGATTTATAACTCTAGATTAACCAACCCAATCGATTCAATATGTTTAGTCCTTCCACCTTTGTGATCTCACACTCCTAATCATATGAACTAAAATGTTGCACACTCAATCTTTGGAAAATGATAGTCATGTAAAGAAAAAAAACATTTACTTAGATAGATTATCTTTCCATAAGGTTGAGTGATCTGATCTGACAAATGTTTTAAATGCTACACTCATGATCTTATTATCCATCAACTTTATCTTGCTCACTATGCTTAAGGTTAGAGAAGAACAAATACACTTTTGGTTCTGTTGGTGTTTTCCACCAACAGGGCCCATGCACTTGATCTCTGCCTTGTCTATATGAGCAGGTACACTTTGAGCAAAATATGAAGGACTTCTACAACTCCCAGACTCCACCTAGTGAAGATCCTAGTTCTACGAGCACAAACACACTCGAGATACTGGACACTCAGGCAATCACTGCCCCAGGATGCTTGAGGACGTAACTACTGGAGTAACCCCGTTGTGGAAGTAATTACTGACCTTCTGCCGGTCAAGAGAGACAATCCAGGATGCACCGTCATCCCGATCTCCATCGGCATGGTGAACTTCCCAGAAGCACTCTGCGACTTTGGCTCCAGCGTCAACATTATGCCCAGGGTACTCTATGAAAAATTCTTTACACATCCTTTATTAGAAACAGCCATGTGTTTGCAGCTTGCAGATCGTACGCTAAGTTTCCCAAAGGGAATATTGAAGAACCTCTGCGTCCAAGGAGGCCATTCCTGAACACCTCGGGAGCTGTCATCTACGCTAGTGCTGCCAAGATCAGTTTCTACATCAACGGGAGGAAGGAGACGTTTTCCTTCAAGAACAAGACTACACAAATCTCAAAGCAATCCTAACATGAACCAAGGAAGAGGATCAACAGGGGGAATAGGAACAAGCAAATGTGGACTGAGTCAGCTAAGATGGTCACTGCAGTTCATGGAGCTCCAGATGGCAGGTTAGACATTCCGAAAGGTTGAAGGTTATTGACATGGGAGAAGACGAGTACGATCCACCCATCATCCTTGGGAGACAGTTCCTTAGCACCGTTAAAATAATCATCTACATTGGAACCGGAGAAGTCCACATGAATTTCCCCTCTGAGAAGGTACGCCGCTATTTTACTGACCCTAACTATATAGTTGAAGACTCTAAGCAGGTCACGACAAGAAGGAGACGACGCAACCGCAACCAGAGGAGGCAAATCATCAAGGACAGATGGGCAGACTACTAAGGAGAAGTTGTAAGGTCTGAAGACATACAACTTGAACAGAATTGTCCTGAAGAGACCATAGGACCGAGTTAGGTGTGTAGAGAGAAGATAACTATACACGAAGAGGAGGCGCCGCCGGAACCACCGACTACGCCATCCAGCAAATCCCAGGACGACTGAGAAAATGGAGAGTCCCGTTTGGAGGACTTAAAAACACCAAACGCCTTACCAAGAGGTAAACTTGGTAGTTATCCATTTCTTTTCAATTATTTTAAATAGTTTGCTTAGTTAATCAGGTTCATATCATCTTGAAAAGAAAATAAAAATGTTAAAAATAGTAAGCCCCATGTGATTATGCTCATGGCATAAAACCCATAAGTACATTCACTGTGGTGGCATAAAAATGAAATAAATATATTCCTGTCCTATAAAAATAAAATTATAAAAATAAGATTGTGATCCTACTAAAGAGTAACATTTATTAAGGAGGCTCAACATGATAAAGGCTAGATATTTATGCTAACACTTAACTAGTTCCACAAAGCTTTGTTGTCTATTTGAGCTCCACAGAATTCAAGGATCAAAGAAGACTAGCAGACGGAGGACATCCTAATCGCTGTCAGGGTGCTGCCGACATTCAAATACTCCTCCACCACTTGCTAGCTACATCAAAAGGAATTATGTCAAAATCCAGCTTGGGGGAGAGCACCCCCATTTATCCAGCTAAGTGTTCTACTCACGTTTATATTTTACTCAAATAATAAAAAGATGCATAATCAGAAAAACCAAAATAAAGATTTTGTGCTTATATATATATCTTTGCTTAGCTTGCTAAATAAATAAATAAATAAAGTTTGCTATGAACCCTCATGATAAGCTCTCACATGGAAATGATGAATAGTTGCTCTGCCATGATTAGTTCTAAAAATTGAAATCTCTCTTAAGTTTAGGCATGACTGGTATTAATTAAGATTTGCTCTAAACCTGAACTTGTGGGGAGAGTACTTGATCTAAAGTCTAAGTCGTTAACGGATACGATATGGGAAGGTTGAGCTACTGTTTATCTGTTCCTAGAGATGCTAGAATTCTGGAGAATTTTATCTTTGAAAATCTTTAAAATATCACATGATGAGTTCCTGTATGATGAGAGTTTAAATTCCTACCACAGCCATATATACATGCTTGCTAGACTTTGAGCCACACATTTACTTTTTACTGCTTATGAGCATTGAGTGTGGTCAAGCTGTGTAGACCCTTAGGAGCTTGTCATGTGGTTAAGTCAAGATTCACTTGCACGTTCACTCATACATGCTGCTTCTACTCCGGAAGTACGCATCCACATATATCCACCCATTTCCATCTCCAGAACCATCCAAAAATATTCTACTCCTAATCTGGGAGAGAATAGCCAAAAACATTTCTATTTTTCCCTATGAAATAAATGCTCAAGTTATCTTGGTTACTACCACTTGCTATATTATTTGAGGAGATGAGTGCTCTAAAAAAAAGAGAGAAAAAAAGAAAGAATACGAGGAAATAAAAAGGGGCAAGTGCCCGGAACCTCGAAAGAAAAGAAAAAGTGAGACGAGAGGTAAAAATGGACAAGTGTCCGACAGTAGAATTAGGGGTACAAGATACCCACCTGAGAGAAAAGAAAAAGAAAATATAGAGCATCTCATTCTCCTCAAAAAGTTTCAAAAGAGCAAGAAAGGTATGTATCCCCTCAAAAGAGCACAAGTAGAATTAGACTTTCACCATTGTTATCACCATCATTACCATACACCATTCATTCGCCACACATGCACATCTTGATTTGACTTATTGACTTGTTCTTCTGGATCCATGGTTTGACTATGCAATAAATGTCTTGTAAGTATGTATTAGCTGTCTCCCACCTATGAGCTCCAGATATCGAAACCTTATTAGAGTAGGGTGAGAGAGAAGGTAATGCCACTATGCCTCATACCAAAAATACCACATACTTTGAGGGAAGGCATACACCATTATTGCCTTGGTAAGGATCCAGAAATACCACAAAAGAGAGACTAGAGAGAGTCATACAAGGAATCTCTGAGTTTTATTTGAAAATCTGCAAAAACTCCAGAGCTATAGTTAATCGAAGAACAAGAGACATGGCGCTTGACTAGACCGTTCTATCTTTTAACTACTCTAGACACAAGTGACGGTTGCAAGCCTCATGGTGGAAGGTAATATGAGTAAGTTTAAATCTTAACAGTTTACCCTAACCCAGAGATGAGATCTTGTTTGAAAGCATGTATATCTTTAAGGCATGAAACCACTGCAGAAACTCTTGAGTTCATCTTTGCTCAGGGACGAGCAAAGGTTAAGCTTGGGGGAGCTTGTTGACGGTCCTTAATGCTCACATTTAACCATTAACTAATCATGGAAAAGGACTTAAATGCAACCAACACCTAGACTTAGGGTTTTATCTGACAGAATTCCACGAGTTTTAGCGTTTGTCTATTTCTGCAGGGGGTTATCAGGAAATACGAAGGAAACGCCCACACGTCGGGTTTACATAGAGATATTAACGTGCCGCGCAATTTTCTACCATCTAGAAGACTCCAGAAGCCACGGGACCGAAGCGGAGGCCGAGAGGACTCAGGGACAGGGCGCCCGCCCTCCTCTCCTGGGCGCCCGCCCTCATACAGAGTCCAATCAGGAATCTCTTTTGGGATATTGCTCCACCGACCTAAAGTATCAAGGATAACCGTTCAATCAATGTCGGTTTGATCCAACAGCCTAGATTCACTTGAAGGGACTATAAAACCAGACCCCCTGGCCCCTGGAGATCATACCTCTTCTACAGAATCAAAGTTAGCGTTTCAATTCTTCATCCAAGTAGAGAGGATCCCTCTAGTTCTTCTAGTTCTACCTCTAGTTCATCTAGATCTAGTTCTAGTTCATCTAGTTCTAGTTCTAGTTCTAGTTCCTCTAGTTCTAGTTCTGGTTAGTTCTAGTTGTAATCTAGAAAATAGGGAGAGAGAAGAGGAGAGCGGAGGAGGAGCCGGATCTGTCGGATCTTCCTCAACATTGTACTTTTGCAGCAAGTGTTTCGTTCTTCATCGTTCTCTAGGTTCTTCAATTCATAATTCCTGAGTTCTCTAATTACTTTTATTTACTTCAAGTTATTTATTGGATTCCCGCTTGCATCAAGTGCTCTAGTCTTTATAATGCTAGAGTAGTAATTAATAGATTAGACGTGGTGTTTAGTCTTGCAATTACCTAGAATTGCACCCAATCCTGCGGATTGTTATGGTAGCCTTAGGGTTGTGACAGCCCTAACGGTCGACGTATTCCACCTCGTTCGGATCGGTGTTTGTAGGACCGTAGACAGACCTTCCTAGCCCCCTTCTCATCTCTTTCTGTGGTTAGTGCTCTGATGTCCCGAAATAGATAATCTTGAAGTAATTCTTGATTCTTAGATCAACTAGAGAACTCTCAGGAAACTTCCTCTCTTCCCACCAAAAATAATTATATAGTTATCCTTGGGCGAACTTGGATCTTAATTAGTACACTCACGTTCTCTGTGGAAAATCGATACTCTGGAATACTCCCGGGTGAAAGCTACATCGGTATACTCTGTTTGCGTTTAAAATACCCAACAGCCGGTTTAGAACAAAATACATTTTCAGTTAATTACAGTTTTGCCACTGAACTTATAATGCTTATAAAATATTCATTTTAACTCCGTTTTTGTCCATTCAAATTCCGTTAGATTCGTATTTACGAGCTCTTCATATTAGAACCATTTATTCTCTGTTTTGAAACTTTTTAATTTCTTGGTTCTATTTAATTAATTATTTATCTATAGGAAATCTTAGAAAATTCATATCTTCCACGTTTTAATTCCGATTTTCGTGAACTTTACGTTTATGTGATCGTAGCGCTGCGTAGAATATTTTGATAAACTTTTATATTTGTTTTACCACTGTTTGGTGTATTATTCTAATTATATCTTGTTTGCTTCGTGTACGATTGTCTATATTGGATTGCATGTTGTTGATTGATGATTGGGATTAGACGGTGAGCCGTACGTTGGTGATCAAGACCAAGCTTTTGAAGACCAGCAGGCTCAGGAGAGCTTTGAGCAAGGCAACTATAACTTGGGATTATCCTTGTTACCTATACACAATTAATATAACATTTATCATATGCATGCTATCACCTTGATGACCTTAGCAAAATCATAGATGATTGTTATCCTGAATTCCTTGTTACCTATTTGGATATGCATTTGGGTAGTTCTTGCTAGTGCTTGATTATTAATCCATGATCTTGTAACATGAATATCGGAATATACAATAAACAATAAAATAAGCTTTCTAGCAACTTGAATATAAAGGGTGGAAAGAACTCTGGCTTTTGCTGGATTGATCTTGACCCTCCATAAGGACTTATCCCTTGGCAAAAGCTGGGACAACTCGTACAACCATGAGGGCTATATGGCTCTAGCTTTAGCTCAGTATGAAGCACTGTTCTAGCTTGTTAGAGGTTATCCGAAAGGGCGGAGGGGCTGAACCGTTTTGGGTATAGTGTGGCCTCTGTCTGTATGTGTATAGGCTGCGAGTCATTGTGCCATCGGAAGGGGGGCTCTATATCTATGCGCAAAGAAAACCTTGCGGCCCTAACATGTTAGACGAACTTTTGAAAGGCTTCATAGTGATCCCTGCCGACCTCCCTAGGAAGGGGGTTAAGAGATTAGCTAATTCGGGCGAAAGGGTAAATCACAACTCATGGGTAAAGATGTACAACCTCTGCAGAGTGTTAAATCTGGTATACTAGCCGTGCCCATGGATACGGGCGGCCCAGAAAACTGACGGAATAGATGGACACTGATGAACGTGAATAATGATAATAAATGGTGGTTTATTATGTTGTTTATATGTGTTATTCTTAATTCTTGTATACATTGATCATGTGGTTATGGGATTTAATATGCTACCTTGACATTTGCTATCCAATGATTAAACATGCTATCAACTATTAAAAGCTAAATGCAGTCAAACCAGTGTCAGCTATTTGAGCCTCATGAACCCCTGGTTATACTTGTTGAGTACGATATGTCCTCACTCTTGCAATTTCCCAACACCTCAGGATATGATAATGGAGATGACTGGAATGAGGCTTACCGTTATGAGTACTAGGCTTGGAGTCAACCAGTCAATGTTGTCCCTGTGTGGAGCTTCCGTCGAGAGCGTTGTTTAATATTATTATCATTTTTGTGTAAGACTATGTGATTTATTATGTTCCGCTATGTAATAAACACTGCAATGGTACATTTGAGATTTATCTACTTATGTGTGCGACTATTCCTGGGACACATATGAGTCTTTTATGCATCCTATTTTGCTCTTAAAATATGGGTGTGACACGACAGGCCGGCCTCTCTTCCAATCCTCCCTCGCTCTCCATCTCGCTACTATCTAGATCTGCTCTAGTTTAGAAATGAGAGGAGAGCTCTCATCTCCAAACCCTATCTTTTGCTCTGTCTATGAATAATGAATAAGTTTGAAGAGGTGCCTCCTCTAGGAGCCAGGGGGCCTGCTTATATAGCCCCTCCAAAATGAATGTGGGCCGTCGGATCAAACCGAACTTAATCGCACGGTTTTCCTTAATCCCTTAGGTCGGTGGAGCATGATCCGTGAGGCGGAGCCTGATTGGCTCCTGTAGCAGGGCGGGCGCCCATGGGGGGAGGACGGGCGCCCTGTCCTCGGGCCCGCTCGGCTTCCCGTTCGTTCCCGTGGCTTCTGGAGTCTTCTAGATGATAGAAAATTGCGCGGCACGTTAATATCTCTATGTAAACCCGACATGTGGACCTTTTCTCCATATTTCCTGATAACCCCCTGCAGAAATAGACAAACACCAAAACTCATAGAATTCTGTCAGATAAAACCCTAAGTCTGGGAGTCGGTTGCATTTGGATCCTTTTCTTTCTTTATTTGATGGTTAAATTTGATACTTAAGGACCGTCAACACTCTCATCGGCACCGGTCTCTATCACCACGAAGTCTGCTGGGACGTATGAGGTACCAACTCGGACATAGATATTCTTCAGTATTCCTTTTGGGAAACCCAGTGTCCAATCTGCAAGCTGCAAACACATGGTTGTCTCTAATAAAGGACGTGTAAAGAATTTTTCGTAGAGTACCCTGGGCATAAAGTTCACGCTGGAGCCAAAGTCGCAGAGTGCTTCTGGGAAGTCCACCATGCCGATGGAGATCGGGATGATGGGACGTCCTGGATCACCTCTCTTGACTGGCAGAAGGTCATTATATACTTCTCCAATGGGATTACTCCACTAGTTACCTACATCAAACATGTCTACAAGATTTGCAGATTCTAATCCTTCCGATTTGTGGCAGAACCTCCTAAGTGTTTGGGCCCACCGACACCTGTCATTGTCCTAAGGACCTCTGACGGTGATGCCAGGGATCCTCCCACTCTAGAAGTCCGATGAGCATCTCAGGACGCTCATTCCACCGCTACCTATGGCGTATCAAGCAAGCTCGTCCTGACCACTAGTGATGGTCAATTAACGAGAACTTCTTCTTCTCGCCCTTACAGGATAGCAAGTGGCCACCTTAACACCAGGATCACTCGTTGCGAAGACATTGCAGTATCACAAACGACATAAGACCAAAATAATATTTTAGAGTAAAACAGCAGAAGCATTACATGACTTAATTTACAAAAGTAGTTCTTCCAAATACTAAAGTGTTATTACAAGCCAGGTCCAACGGAGCAACTTAAACTTTAGTACACAGATCACAAATTTACAGACCCTGCCCATGTTTTACGCTCACTCTTCCTCGTCGTCAACCTCGACGACGGTCACACAATAGGGTCCGAAACATGTCGGCTCCTGAGCTTCACCTGCAACAGGGGTTATAAAACCTTGAGTACGGGAGTACTCAACAAGACTTACCCGGCGGAAAAAGAGGAGAAAGTAGGAATGCAGGCTTAGGGTAGAGAAGGAGTGGCTGAGCAAGGAGCCAAATTGTTTTGCCAAAAAGCTTACTAATAGTGCATCCTTACTTTCAAGTTTACCCGTGAATTCCTCTCTTTAAGAGGCCGAGGAGTTCGAGGACAGTCTAACTAGTTGCTTCTCACAGACAAGTCTGTGAGTTCCTAGTCCTTAATCAAAGTATTTTCTATCCAACGGCCATAGCTTCATGTCACTCTGAGTACGGGAATTGGGATCCGAACATCATGCGACATTTCCCCATTTCTCATTTTACCACATAGTTGCATATTTAACTACGATGAGGGTCAGTGGATTGAGTCTCCCAATCGGGGAGCAACGACGATTCGAACCGCTTAGCAATCCAGCTGGAGATCCTAACCACCCGACATATGTAGAACCAAATCTTGCATATGTCAACCCAAATCAAGCTCTCCCCAAATTTGACTAGGTTCATGGCACCCGAGAGCACACTACTCCACCCTCCTACAGCCAATCTGGATGTTTCCCGGTCATCATCTGGATGTTTCCCAGTCATCTCAGATCCGTAAGGTGGGTACACGCTACTCTCGCCATCGCTCCACGCCCAGTGCGCGAGTAGCTGTTCGCGTCGAGGGATCACAAGACCGGGCTTACCGAGGGCAAGTGGCTAGTACTATAAGTTCTCAACCCAGCGGGCCATCAACGGACCGGTCCTTAACCGACACAGTTGGAGACACTACTTTAAGACTCCATTCTTAAAGCATGTCCACCGACCGGTCTCAAGTTGAAACATCATTGACCATAAGTGTATTCCACAACAACCCTTCAAACTTTGTTTGAAAACCTATCTAGTAGCAGGGCTAAGCATCACTACGCAATTTTAAAATAAAACACGTGCCAAGGACAAGATAACAAATATCAAGGTAGTAAATGCAACAGTAGGTTAACCCAATTCTCAACTACCTAAAGCAGCATTTTCAATTCATAAGTGATAAAAGATTTAAAACATTCAAGGAGGGGTTAATGCATCCGGGGCTTGCCTTGGTTGCAGAGCTGAGAGGGACCCTCGGAGACTTCCCAAGTCTCGGATCCTACTTCCTCGAACGGAGCACCGACCTCGGGTTCGGTTCAACGGTCGCGCCTTCGGTCACGTGCACTATACGCAAAATGATGGATGCTCATGATATGCGTATGACAAATATTTAAGAAGGACCGAGTTAAGTACAACTGGCCTTCTCAGTGCAAGGATGGGTTGAACAGTAATTAAAGTTGTTTACCATTTTAGTGTTTTTACCCAAGAGGTTGCATCAGTAAATTAGGATTTCTCTTAATTCATAATTATCCTTAATTAACTAATCATCAATCCTTTTTATCTTAATTAATTCTTAATTAAGTATTAATGACAGTAATAAAACATTAATGCCAAACAATAATTAAATGCCAAAGGTCATTAAGGTTAATGACCTCAGGTCATCACACAATTCCAAAATCACTCAAACCCTAATTTTGAGAATTTAAACTAATTATTATCTAATTATTCTAGAATTATTATTTAATTACTAATTAAGGGTATAATAATATTTTATTCAAACAGTATCCAAATGCCACCAAATTTTGTGTGAAGCCTGGGAATAATATTCAGAGGCTTCTAACAATTTTTGGTGATTTTTGGATATACCCATAAATTATGAAAATTCATGGAAGGTTTATTTACTAAATAAAAGACAGAATTTTTATACATGTTCATAGTATCAGAAAATGAACTTTAGCTTTTTTCCTATGTTCTACTCATTCTATGGAACCTATAACAAAATTTTCATAATTTTTGGATCAACACAGGATTTATTATACAAAATCAAACATAAAGCAAAATTTGCACAAAAAGAAAAAAGAAAAGCCACTGTGCAGCGAGCGGCTTGGAAATCGGCCCGCAGGCCGGCCCGCTCTCGCTCGGCCCACACGGGTGCTGCGCGTGCGCTGCTCCCCTCCTCTCTCTGCGGGTCGCTGACGGGCGGGTCCCGCCCGTCAGACCCTTCTTCCTCCTCTCGCCGCGGCTCCGGCGAGCCCAAGCACGCCGTCGGCGAGCTCCCGGACTCCGCGGTAGGGCGAGATAGCACCCTCAGCTCCCCGCGCATCTCCTGAGACGCTTAGATCACGTGCTACTCCCCCCTAATCCCCTTGCCCGCGTCTATGGCGGACGACCCTGCTAACCGCCCGAGCACCGGCCACTGCAAGCAAGTAAAGTGTGAACCGAAGAGTGCATAAGCATCAGTGACTCACCGCGACTTCGACAAGGTGGAGAGCGACGGTTGAGGAGCTCGGAGAAGAGCTGGCCGCGGTGAAGTGCCTGCGGCGGTGCTTCGGCCGTAGTCGGGGGAGACTTGTGCTAGGGGGTGCAATCGGTGGCGGAGTTCTTGGCGGAGTTGTTGGTGCGCTCGGGTGGCTGGGAAAGGGAGCGAGGAAGGTGAATTTGAGGAACACAGTGAGCTCGCCGGCGTCGGAGTTCCGAAGAAAAGAAGGTTTTCCACGGCGGCTCGGGGTTTTATCCTTGCGACGCCGTGCTTGCTGCGGATGAGGACGCCAGGGCGACGCCCAGCAGGCAAGCAGCTGCCTGGCCGGGCACGTGGCGGCGCTGGACGCAGCAGCTCTGCCCCGGCGGCAGTGCATCCCCCCCTCTGCTCAAGCACTGTAGCGAGCCATATCCAAACATTTTGTTGTTTTGCAAAATTCGCCCAAACTTTGAACTAAAGTACAAAATCTGTTAAAATTAAAGTTGTGCAGAATTTCACAAGCTACAAAACATGTTTTGGTGTCTAAAGCTGATTCCAAGTGGAAAATGATGAATTTGACAAAACAGTTTGAACTTCAAATCTCAAATTGGGGAAATTCAAATTTTGAATTGGGGCAGATCAGAATTTCCAAAATTACTTTTGATTTTCCATAACAACTTGAAAAACTCCCAACATGAAAGTTGTTCAACTTTTTGAGCTCTACAACTTTCATGTTGATCACTTTTCAAGATTCCAAACAGATTTTGAATTGGAGATTCAAATTAGAAAAGGGGACACTTTTTGGAAATCTGTATTTTCAAAATTACTTTGAATTTTGTATTGAAACATCAAAAACTCAAAACACCAAAGTTGTACATCTTGACAAGATCTACAACTTTGCTTTTGAACTCAACCTCAAATTTTGCTTGGTTTTTGAATTGTGCAAAAGGGGGCAATTCTATGGTTCTAAAATCAGGGTTTCCCCCCCTATTTTCGCGGAAACCTTCAACACAAGGGATTTCACAACCACACTAGCTTCAATACACAATACAAACACACTTTAGTTCCCTAAGCACAAGCAATCAAAATAAACTTGTTTTAAGTTGGTGCATCAAGCTGTGCTTAATCAAATATGCTATGCGATGCTCATGATGACATGGTCCAGTTTTAGTAACCGTAACATCGGGGATGTTACAGCCCTTCCCCCTTAAGGAAATCTCGTCCCCGAGATTTAAAGCCTTAGGGTATGTAATGGAAAAGGAAATTTGTCAAACTATTTCATCTTCAACCTTTTTCACAAGACAAGAAGCTGGGGAAGACTACTTAATTATAAACATCTATGTACACTAAGTACATGGCTTTGGCTACCCTTTTCCTCCACTCAATTACATTTCCTATTTATCGGATGTTGTCTTGAAGAGAAGCATGGAACTCAGGAAAATTCTCCATTAGATAATCTTCAGATTCCCATGTGGCTTCCTCTTCAGAGTGCTGGCTCCATTGCACCTTGTACCACTTGGTAGTTGTTCTTCCAGTAACTCTATCTCTCTGGTCCAATACTCGGATAGGGTATTCCGCATAAGTCAGATCCGGTTCAAGTTCCACATCTTCGATATCTTGAACTTGGTCTGGTACCCGAAGACACTTTTTCAGTTGAGAGACATGGAAAACATTGTGTATCTCGGATAATCGTTCGGGCAGTTTAAGGCGGTAAGCTACCTGTCCACATCGGTCAATGATTGGAAATGGACCAATGTAACGAGGCGCTAACTTGCCTTTAACGCCAAAACGATTTACTCCTTTCATTGGGGATACTTTCAGGTACACATGGTCACCTTTGGCGAATCTTAAGGGTCGACGTCTTTTATCGGCATAGCTTTTCTGTCGGGACTGAGCAATCTTCAAGTTATTTTGGATTTGTCTAACTTTGTTCTCAGTTTCCTTGACTAAGTCAACCCCAAAGAACCACCTTTCTCCAGGTTCCGACCAATGTAGTGGAGTTCGACATCGACGGCCATATAGTGCCTCAAAGGGAGCCATCTTAATACTTTCTTGGTAGCTATTGTTGTAGGAAAACTCTGCTAGAGGCAAACAGTCATCCCACTTGTGTGGAAAATTCAGGGCACAAGATCTTAATAGATCTTCTAGGGTTTGATTCACCCTCTCTGTTTGCCCACCTGTTTGAGGGTGGTAGGCGGTACTGTACAAAAGCTTGGTGCCCAAGGATTCATGTAAGCATTTCCAGAACTGGGAGACAAATTGTGTGCCTCTATCTGACACTATTGTCTTTGGCACCCCATGCAGACTTAGTATACGATCAAAATAGATCTGAGCATAGGTGGAAGTATGATACGATGTCTTTATAGGCAAGAAGTGTGCTATTTTGGTGAGACGATCCACAATGACCCAAATAGAATCAAAGCCTTTGGCCGTCTTGGGCAATCATACTATGAAATCCATACTAATATCATCCCATTTCCATGCTAGAATAGGCAAAGGTTGCAACTCTCCAGCGGATTTGAGATGAATAGCTTTGACCTTTCGGCATGTGTCGCATTGGGCCACATAGCAGGCTATTTCTATTTTCATTTTGGTCCATCAAAACTTTTGCTTCAGGTCCTGATACATTTTATTGCTCCCTAGATGAATAGAATATCTTGTAGTATGAGCTTCATCCAGGATTTGTTGGCGTAGCCCAGGTACCTTTGGAACCACTAACCGGTTTTTGAACCAGATTACTCCTGCATCATCCACCTTATTGTCTGTGGGTGCTCTATTAGAAATTTTCTCTTTAAGATATTTCATGCCTTTGTCTTCCTTTTGTGCCTCTATGATTTGAGCTTCAAGATTGAAATCAATCTTTAGATTGGCAAGGCTTCCTTGGGAAATCATTTCTATCCCCAGGTTCTCTAGCTCTTGGCACAAAGTTATATCTTTAGGCGTCACTGTTAAGCAATTACAGTGAGCCTTACGACTGAGGGCATCAGCTACTACATTCGCCTTGCCAGGGTGATAATGCACCTCAAGGTCGTAATCTTTGATCAATTCTAGCCACCTTCGCTGGCGCATATTAAGTTCAGCTTGAGTGAAGATGTACTTCAAGCTCTTGTGATCTATGTATAGATGACAAGTGTTCCCCAACAGATAATGGCGCCAGATCTTTAATGCATGTACTACGGCGGCTAGTTCAAGATCATGGGTCGAGTAATTCTCTTCATGTGGTTTAAGCTGTCTGGAAGCATATGCAATTACTCGACCCTCCTGCATTAGCACATAGCCTATCCCTATCCCTGATGCGTCACAATACACATCAAAGGGTTTTTCAATATCTGGCTGGGCTAAGACAGGTGCAGTTGTCAATAACCTTTTCAGAGTCTGGAAGCCTTGCTCACATTCAGATGACCAAACAAATTTTGTTTGATTCTTGAGCAAGGTCGTGATTGGTTTAGCAACTCTCGAAAAGTCCAGGATAAAGCGACGGTAATATCCTGCCATACCCAGAAAACTACGGACCTCATGTACCGTAGTCGGGGGCTTCCAATTCAACACGTCTTCTACTTTACCGGGGTCTACAGCGACTCCCTCCGCTGATAATACATGACCCAGGAAATGGACTTTGTCCAGCCAGAACTCACATTTGCTGAACTTGGCATATAGTTGATGCTCCCTGAGACGGGTTAGCACAATTCTCAGATGTTCAGCGTGTTCTTTCTTAGTCTTGGAGTAGATCAAAATGTCATCAATGAAGACAACCATGAATTTGTCCAGCTCTGGCATGAAGACAGAGTTCATAAAGTACATGAAATGGGCCGGTGCATTGGTCAACCCAAAAGACATTACCAAGTATTCATACAGCCCATAATGGGTTGTAAAAGCTGTCTTGGGTACATCTTTCGGCCTAATTTTAATTTGGTGGTACCCTGATCTCAAATCAATTTTTGAGAATACTTTGGCCCCGGCTAACTGGTCAAATAGTAAGTCAATATGGGGCAAGGGGTACTTGTTTTTAATTGTCACCTCATTCAGGGGACGATAATCGACACACAGCCTTAATGTTTGATCTTTCTTTTTCACAAATAAGGCTGGGCAACCCCATGGAGAGGAACTGAGCTGAATAAAACCTTTCTGCAACAACTCTTGTAGTTGGGTTTTCAATTCGGCCAGTTCTTTCGGTGCCATTCGGTAGGCCCTTCGTGATATTGGGGCTGCCCCTGGTTTCAATTCTATACTGAACTGGACATCCCGGTCCGGTGGCAGACCTAGTAGGTCTTCAGGAAATACATCCAGAAAATTCCGAACTACCGGGATATTTTTGACTGCAGACACATTAGTGGCATGAACTTGCCCAATTGCCCGTTTAGGAGTAACTAATTGGATTAGCAGATAAGAATTCTCATTGGGCAATGGTATTTTAATGGTTCGATGCAAAGTGTCTAGCACAACCCCTCGTTGTGCCATCCAGTTCATGCCTAGTATGACATCAATCTCCTGATCTTTAAGAACAATCACGCTAGTGGGAAAACTATGCCCACCAAATTCGATGGGTATCTGGTGAACCTTTTCTTTAGAACTCAGCCGTCCTCCTGGCGACTGTATATAAAAATGATCTTGTGTTTCCCCAATGGGTATGCCATGCTTCATCACAAAGGTGCGGTTGATGAATGTATGAGATGCACCAGAATCGAAAAGCATTAAAGCAGGATGTCTCACAACAGGAAACGTACCCATTATTACTGGTTCTCCCTCCGGTATCGTCTCCACCTCTATATGGAAGACTTGTCCCACTTTCTTTGCTGGTTTACCCCTTTGCACATTTTGTCCTTTTTGAGCCCCAATTTTGAATTGGCTCGGCTGGGGTTGGCCAATGGGTGGCCTTTGGAAAGTGGGGTTGGTTTGGCGAGGGTAGGGGCATTCTTTAGAAAAATGCCCAGGCTTACCACAATTGAAACAAGGATAGTTGTGGTTGGGTGGAGCAGTGGGACGAACACCTGGGGCGTTCGGCTGGCGTGGTGCAGTGGCGATGGCAGTAGGTCGAGGATATACCTGCTGCCCTGGTCTATATTGTGAAGGGGGAAAGGACCACGATAAGGTGACGGCGCTGGAAAACGTCCGTGTCCTTGTGGATGATAAATGATTCTCCGGCGCTTTTGACCGCGACCAGAGAAGGAGGAAGAAGCGGCCTTCTTCTTAGCTTCTTTGTGTTTTCTATTCTTTTCTTCCGAGGCGATGGCAATGTTTACCGCCTCGTAGAAAGTCGCATTTTGACATGTGGTCATCATGGTCTGAAGTTTGGTATTGAGACCACACATGAAACAGGCCTTCTTTTTATCCGTGTTCACATGGTCCGTGGCATACTGTGAAAGATGATTAAATTTTGCCACATACTCCATCACACTTTTCTCGCCTTGCTGCAAGGCGAGAAATTCCTCGGCCTTCATGGCCATAAGCCCTTCTAGAATATAGTGGGCGCGGAACGCGTCCTTAAATTCTGTCCAGGTGACCTGGTGTCCTGGACCTTGGATAGCTAGGAAGTTCTCCCACCAGGCACCCGCAGCTCCCCGAAGCTGCTGGGCTGCGAACAGGGGCTTCTGAGTTTCCGAACACCGGATCAGACTGAACTTGTGCTCCATCGTCCGGAGCCAGTCGTCGGCCTCTAAAGGCTCATCAGCCTTGGTGAATACTGGGGGTCTTGTCTCGGTAAAGTCCACGTACCGAGTTTCTCCCTCCCCATTGTGCTGTGCTCTGAAGTTTGGGGCGGGGTGTGGTTGACGCTGTGCTAACTCACGCAACAAGCGAGCATTGTCGGTAGTGGCACTCAAAAGAACAGCAATGGCATCTGCCAGGGAAGGTGGAGCAGGTGGAGGGTTGGGGATATCATCCCCTCCTTGAGAGGACCCGGCTCCATCAGATCCACGGGTGCGCATCGGCATCTGCTACAAGAATCATATGTACTTGTTACCACATGGAATCCATATCTTAAAACATATCTTACATACTTCCATTTATTTATCAAACATCAGTTCAGCACACTGGAAATAAATGAGTACAACTTTAAAGAAAAACACTATACTATAGACCCGACCCCACTACGGTAGACTAGGAATCCTACAACGACGTTGCCCGCGACTTCACCGAACTAGTCGGTTTGGTCAGAGCCATAGCCCGGGTCGTCATTGTCATCACCCTGATTACCCCCTGGGTTATCGACGCCGGAGTCGGATTCCTCCTCGTCACTGAGGTCTTGGTCGGGCTCCCCATCATCCGCCAACTCTCCGTCCGTGTCCATCTCCCCTTCACCTGGAGGTAGATGGAGCTGATGGTATAAATCGAATGCAATATCACGATACTGCATTGCCAAGTCGTTGACGGTGTCTAGATGATGTGCCAGCTCGAGCTTCTCCAGCTGTAGCTGGTCCTCCTGCTGCCACGCGACATCCCTCTGCGCGGTGACAGTGGCCTTCATCTTCACGTACAGATCTTTAAGGTACTTGGTTTTGTCCAGCTTCGCCTTCATTCTGGTCAGCTCATGCCTGTGCGCGCTCCTGGCCTCCTCTTCTCGGGCAATAGCGGCATTCCTTTCTTCCACCATACGGGATAGCATCGCCTCGCAGTTCTCGGTGGCTTGTTTTTGTTTTGTTAGTTGAGCTTTAAGTTCCCCAATCTCCATGACGTTGTACATCCTTTCTCTCGTCACTTCGGTCAACTCAGTGGACATCCTTTCCATCTCCTGCTGAGATGGAGAATGGCTACTGCTTGCTTGATCGCTTCGCGGGGCCAACTGGTGTCTAGGGACCCCTTTAGGACCAGTTCTCTTGCGTGGAGTCTGCTTCCAACGGCCCATCCTATAGAGGGTAAGTTTGGATTAGTAAGGGAGACCTTAAAGTTTAGCAAGAATGGGATTGATTCTATACAACCCAACCCAAATAAAGAGGAAGGAATTTAACCAAGTGATATATCATGATGCATGCACGTACTTACGATTCCTACTAGCAATTCATAACAATATTACTTAAAACTTTACAACATAGGGCAATACTTTATGTTGCTCCTCCACATGACCTTGAAAATTCTAGCCAAGCCTACAGACAGGGGTAAGGTAGGACTAAAGCATTTGGACTCAAAATAGACAAGTTTATAGTATTGGATCCAAATAGCTTTGAAATTTTTCAAAGGATACCGCAGTCATCTTAGCAACGAATGCTCTGATACCAGCTGTGGCAGAACCTCCTAAGTGTTTGGGCCCACCGACACCTGTCATTGTCCTAAGGACCTCTGACGGTGATGCCGGGGATCTTCCCACTCTAGAAGTCCGATGAGCATCTCAGGACGCTCATTCCACCGCTACCTGTGGCATATCAAGCAAGCTCATCCTGACCACTAGTGATGGTCAATTAACGAGAACTTCTTCTTCTCGCCCTTACAGGATAGCAAGTGGCCACCTTAACACCAGGATCACTCATTGCGAAGACATTGCAGTATCACAAACGACATAAGACCAAAATAATATTTCAGAGTAAAACAGCGGAAGCATTACATGACTTAATTTACAAAAGTAGTTCTTCCAAATAGTAAAGTGTTATTACAAGCCAGGTCCAACGGAGCAACTTAAACTTTAGTACACAGATCACAAATTTACAGACCCTGCCCATCGGTTACGCTCACTCTTCCTCATCGTCAACCTCGACGACGGTCACACAACAGGATCCGAAACATGTCGGCTCCTGAGCTTCACCTGCAGCATGGGTTATAAAACCCTGAGTACGGGAGTACTCAACAAGACTTACCCGGCGGAAAAAGAGGAGAAAGTAGGAATGTAGGCTTAGGGTAGACAAGGAGTGGCTGAGCAAGGAGCCAAATTGTTTTGCCAAAAAGCTTACTAATAGTGCATCCTTACTTTCAAGTTTACCCGCGAATTCCTCTCTTTAAGAGGCCAAGGAGTTCGAGGACAGTCTAACTAGTTGCTTCTCACAGACAAATCTGTGAGTTCCTAGTCCTTAATCAAAGTATTTTCTATCCAACGGCCATAGCTTCATGTCACTCTGAGTCCGGGAATTGGGATCCGAACCTCATGCGACTTTTCCCCATTTCTCATTTTACCACATAGTTCCATATTTAACTACGATGAGGGTCTGTGGATTGAGTCTGCCAATCAGGGAGCAACGACGATTCGAACCGCTTAGCAATCCAGCTGGAGTTCCTAACCACCCAACATATGTAGGACCAAATCTTGCATATGTCAACCCAAATCAAGCTCTCCCCAAATTTGACTAGGTTCGCGGCACCCGAGAGCACAGTACTCTACCCTCCTACAGCCGATCTAGATGTTTCCCGGTCATCTCAGATCCGTAAGGTGGGTACACGCTACTCTCGCCATCGCTCCACGCCCTGTGCGCGAGTAGCTGTTCGCGTCGAGGGATCACAAGACCGGGCTTACCGAGGGCAAGTGGCTAGTACTATAAGTTCTCAACCCAGCGGGCCATCAACGGACCGGTCCTTAACCGACACAGTTGGAGACACTACTTTAAGACTCCATTCTTAAAGCAAGTCCACCGACCGGTCTCAAGTTGAAACATCATTGACCATAAGTGTATTCCACAACAACCCTTCAAACTTTGTTTGAAAACCTATCTAGTAGCAGGGCTAAGCATCACTACGCAATTTTAAAATAAAACAGGTGCTAAGGACAAGATAACAAATATCAAGGTAGTAAATGTAACAAGTAGGTTAACCCAATTCTTAACTACCTAATGCAGCATTTTCAATTCATAAGTGATAAAAGATTTAAAACATTCAAGGAGGGGTTAATGCATCCGGGGCTTGCCTTGGTTGCAGAGCTGAGAGGGACCCTCGGAGACTTCCCAAGTCTCGGATCCTACTTCCTCGAACGGAGCACCGACCTCGGGGTTCGGTTCAACGGTCGCTCCTTCAGTCACGTGTACTATACGCAAAATGATGGATGCTCATGATATGCGTATGACAAATATTTAAGAAGGGCCGAGTTAAGTACAACTAGCCTTCTCGGTGCAAGGATGGGTTGAACAGTAATTAAAGTTGTTTACCATTTTAGTGTTTTTACCCAAGAGGTTGCATCAGTAAATTAGGATTTCTCTTAATTCATAATTATCCTTAATTAACTAATCATCAATCCTTTTTATCTTAATTAATTCTTAATTAAGTATTAATGACAGTAATTAAACATTAATGCCAAACAATAATTAAATGCCAAAGGTCATTAAGGTTAATGACCTCAGGTCATCACACAATTCCAAAATCACTCAAACCCTAATTTTGAGAATTTAAACTAATTATTATCTAATTATTCTAGAATTATTATTTAATTACTAATTAAGGGTATAATAATATTTTATTCAAACAGTATCCAAATGCCACCAAATTTTGTGTGAAGCCTGGGAATAATATTCAGAGGCTTCTCACAATTTTTGGTGATTTTTGGATATACCCATAAATTATGAAAAATCATGGAATGTTTACTTACTAAATAAAAGACAGAATTTTTATACATGTTCACAGTATCAGAAAATGAACTTTAGCATTTTTCCTATGTTCTACTCATTCTATGGAACCTATACAAAAATTTTCATAATTTTTGGATCAACACAGGATTTATTATACAAAATCAAACATAAAGCAAAATTTGCACAAAAAGAAAAAAGAAAAGCCACTGTGCAGCGAGCGGCTTGGAAATCGGCCCGCAGGCCGGCCCGCTCTCGCTCGGCCCACACGGGTGCTGCGCGCGCTGCTCTCCTCCTCTCTCTGTGGGTCGCTGACGGGCGGGTCCCGCCCGTCAGACCCTTCTTCCTCCTCTCGCCGCGGCTCCGGCGAGCCCAAGCACGCCGTCGGCGAGCTCCCGGACTCCGCGGTAGGGCGAGATAGCACCCTCAGCTCCTCGTGCATCTCCTGAGACGCTTAGATCACGTGCTACTCCCCTCTAATCCCCTTGCCCGCGTCTATGGCGGACGGCCTTGCTAACCGCGCGAGCACCGGCCACTGCAAGCGAGTAAAGCGTGAACCGAAGAGCGCATAAGCATCAGTGGCTCACCGCGACTTCGACAAGGTGGAGAGCGACGGTTGAGGAGCTCGGAGAAGAGCTGGCCACGGTGAAGTGCCTGCGGCGGTGCTTCGGCCGGAGTCGGGGGAGAACGGCTCGGTTGCGGCCTATGGGGGATTAGAGCTTGTGCTAGGGGGTGCAATCGGTGGCGGAGTTCTTGGCGCAGTTGTTCGTGCGCTCGGGTGGCTGGGAAAGGGAGCGAGGAAGGCGAATTTGAGGAACACAGTGAGCTCGTCGGCGTCGGAGTTCCGAGGAAAAGAAGGTTTTCCACGGTGGCTCGGGGTTTTATCCTTGCGACGCCGTGCTTGCTGCGGATGAGGACGCCAGGGCGACGCCCAGCAGGCAAGCAGCTGCGTGGCCGGGCGCGTGGCGGCGCTGGACGCAGCGGCTCTGCCCCGGCGGCAGTGCATCCCCCCCTCTGCTCGAGCACTGTAGCGAGCCATATCCAAACATTTTGTTGTTTTGCAAAATTCGCCCAAACTTTGAACTAAAGTCCAAAATCTGTTAAAATGAAAGTTGTGCAGAATTTCACAAGCTACAAAACATGTTTTGGTGTCTAAAGCTGATTCCAAGTAGAAAATGATGAATTTGACAAAACAGTTTGAACTTCAAATCTCAAATTGGGGAAATTCAAATTTTGAATTGGGGCAGATCAGAATTTCCAAAATTACTTTTGATTTTCCATAACAACTTGAAAAACTCCCAACATGAAAGTTGTTCAACTTTTTGAGCTCTACAACTTTCATGTTGATCACTTTTCAAGATTCCAAACAGATTTTGAATTGGAGATTCAAATTAGAAAAGGCGACACTTTTTGGAAATCTGTATTTTCAAAATTACTTTGAATTTTGTATTGAAACTTCAAAAACTCAAAACACCAAAGTTGTACATCTTGACAAGATATACAACTTTGCTTTTGAACTCAACCTCAAATTTTGCTTGGTTTTTGAATTGTGCAAAAGGGGGCAATTCTATGGTTCTAAAATCAGGGTTTTCCCCCCTATTTTCTCGGAAACCTTCAACACAAGGGATTTCACAACCACACTAGCTTCAATACACAAAACAAACACACTTTAGTTCCCTAAGCACAAGCAATCAAAATAAACTTGTTTTAAGTTGGTGCATCAAGCTGTGCTTAATCAAATATGCTATGCGATGCTCATGATGACATGGTCCAGTTTTAGTATCCGTAACATCGGGGATGTTACACGATTGTGATGGTATACCGGGGTTAGTAGTAGGAACAGCAACAACTATTTGATTCAACTGAGATTCAATCATTTTATTGAAGCTAATTTGATTCTTGATGGCAGTAGAAAAATTATCCATTCTATTATTAATATTTTCTAGCATTTTATCATTAGATGCCAATTTCTTAAATAGGTTATCCATTAGCTTTCCTTGATTAGACACTAACTCTCTCAGGGGTGGAAAATTATTATTATTGTTGTAAGAATGGTTACCTTGATAATTACCTGAGTAGTTAGCCCTCTCTTGATTCCAACCTTGATTTTGTTGAGGACGGTTGTAGTAGTAGTAGTTGTTGTTGTTGTAGTTCACGTCCTCAAGCATCTCAGGGCAGTGATTGCCTGAGTGTCCAGTATCTCCATACTCCTCACAAGTCATGTGAGAGTCGTAGACGCGCATGAATTCTCTTTTGTCTCCAGCTTTATCATCAAGCTTCTTCATGAGTAGGTCTAGCTTTGCAGACGACATGTCTACCTCCTTAAGCTGGTGCATACCTCCACTTTTCTTGCGTGTCTGGGTCCTCTCTTCATTCCAACCTTGGTTGGACGCCATCTTCTCCACAAGGGCTGTGGCTTGTGGTATGGTGTCCAATGCGGATGTTGTCCGTGGTCTGAGCTAAGAACTCGCGGATCGACTTGTTCGCCATGGCTTCGAACTCCGATGACAAGTTCCGGATAAAACTTCGGCGATCTTCTTGATTTGATGAAGCTTTGCGTTGAAGTGTTGACGATAAGATCTTCTTGAGCTTGGCTCTTGTTTTTTTCTAATTATTGCTTCGAGGTCATCAACAAAATTTTCTAGAAGATGTCTTCTATTCATACATCACCCTGCATAAAATAATAAAAAATAGCAAAATACAGGGGCAAAGCTGTATGAGAGAATTGATGATCTCAATCATATTAGTGATGCGAATGATGACTCATTATTCCGTATTCATTCCTTATTAGTAAATCAACCTTCATCGGCAATGGCGCCAAATATGCTTGTTGGGCATTCTTAACGTCATTACCAAAAGTAGACTTAGTTTTCTATTTCTGATAACGGCGCCAAAAATGCAGAACCTATCCCTCATGCCACTTAAGCCAAGTTGTCATCCCCAGCATGACATGAGAGACGCGGTATTGAAATATGCAATTGCTCTTCTGAATAAATAATGAATGAGATCTGCAAGCGCACAGATTAATATCGATGTAGCATTTTAACCAGGAAGTATTTCAGGTATCATTATTTATATTTTTACCACTGGGAAGGGATTACTAACACCAATGTTGATTGTGGAATAAAATATGGAACTAAGTATCATTGCATGTGTAATAGAGAGCATTCATCTATCTCATCAATACAAGGATAAATGTCACATAAAATATAGATAAAGTATGAATGGTGACAAAGATAACTAATCTGATCAGCATAACTAGCCACATATAATAATGATAAGCACCTCAACACATATTCTAGCAAGTCATTAGCATAGAACTAGGATAAACTACAAGAATATTTCCTAAGTTATTCTTAACTATAAAGTCTAGCATATCATAATTAGTGCAATTATACTTGGCAATCATTGCGAGACTGGATTACGTCCATGAATAGTGATATTATCAAGGAAGATGAGAAATATAGCAATCACTCCCCTGTAATAATGTTGCTCTGCCTTCCCTATACACGAGAGAGGGACTATATAAGAATCAACGGAGCTGTCACCACCGCGAACTACCCCGCGATCCGGCATATAGGGTAAACGCAGATAAATACGGTATAGGCACCACACCTACACAATACTTACCATTTACCCATGGACCCGATGGATAAACGCTATACGATCCTAAACATGTATATAATTCCAATCTAACTAAGCCAAGTATATAACCATGATAAACAAAGAACGATATAATTGCAAATATAAACAAGCAGAGCAAAGTCATAATCAATATATTGAAATAGAACAAAGTCATATTCATAATATTGAAGAACAATGATGAACAAATGAAGAACAATAGAGGAATTACCAAGAATCCTCTTAACAGATCCAGAAACCAATCGAAGATTGACTCCTTCTAGTTCTAATACTATGTAGCTATGCTAAACTAGAGATCTAGTTGATGTGGTGGCTCTAGGGCTTGATCAGAGACTCTCATCCTTGGATGAATGAATGAATGAATTAGGGTTTGATAATGAGAATGAGAATGCCTCCTTCAGGGGCCAGGGGGCCTGCTTATATAGCCCTTCCAAATGAACGTGGGCCGCCGGATCAAACCGACCTTAATCACACGGTTTTTCTTAATCCTTTAGGCCGGTGGAGCATAATCCGCGAGCCGGGCGCTGATTGGCCGCAGGGGAGGGCGGGCGCCCTAGGGGGGAGGGTGGGCGCCCTGCCCCTGGGCCCGCTCGACCTCCCGTTCGTTCCCGTGGCTTCTGGAGTCTTCTAGATGATAGAAAATTGCCGTACACGTTAATATCTCTGTGTAAACCCGACGCATGGGCCTTTCCTCCATATTTCCTGATAACCCCCTGCAGAAATAGTCAAACACCAAAACTCGTGGAATTCTGTTAGATAAAACCCTAAGTCTGGGTGTTGGTTGCATTTGGAACATTTTTATTTATTTATTTGATGATTAAATTTGGTATTTAAGGACCATCAACACCAAGTCCCAAGTTACCTACTGCGCCATACCATGCACGCTTGCAGTCCCAGGCGACATGGCGGAGGCCATAGCCATATCATTCTCTGCGAAGCTTGCCGTGGTGGTATCCCGCAGCGCTTCCCTTGGCATAGCGCGTTGTTGGGTATTTTAAACGCAAACAGAAAAATCCGCAAGCGCACGGATACCAATGTAGCTTTCACCCAGGAGTATTCTAGAGTATCGATTTTCCACAGGGAACGTGAGTGTACTAATTAAGATTCAAGATCGCCCAATGATAACTATATAATTATTTTCGGTGGGAAGAGAGGAAGTTTCCTGAGAGTTCTCTAGTTGATCTAAGAATCAAGAATTACTTCAAAGATTATTTATTTTGGGACATCAGAACACTAACCACAGAAAGAGATGAGAAGAGGGCTACGAAGCTCTGACTACGGTCCTACAAACACCGATCTGAACGAGGTGGAATACGTCGACCGTTAGGGCTGTCACTTCCCTAGGGCTACCACAACAATTTGCAGGATTGGGTGCAATTCCAGGTAATTGCAAGACTAAACACCACGTCTAATCTATTAATTACTACTCTAATGTTTCAAAGATTAGAGCACTTGATGCAAGCGAGAATCCAATAAATAACTTGAATGTAAATAAAAGTAATTAAAGAACTCAGGAATTGTGAATTGAACAACCTAGAGAACGATGAAGAACGAACCAGTTGCTGCAAAAGTACAATGTTGAGGAAGATCCGACAGATCCGGCTCCTCCTCCGCTCTTATCTTCTCTCTCCCTATTTTTTAGATTACAACTAGAACTAACTAGAACTAGAACTAGAACTAGATGAACTAGAACTAGAACTAGATGAACTAGAGGTAGAACTAGAAGAACTAGGGCCTTGTTTAGTTCCAAAAAATTTTGCAAAATCGACACTATAGCACTTTCGTTTGTATTTGACAAATATTGTCCAATCATGGACTAACTAGGCTCAAAAGATTCGTCTCGTCAATTCCGACCAAACTGTGCAATTAGTTTTTATTTTCATCTATATTTAATACTCCATGCATGCGTCTAAAGATTCGATGTGATGGGGAATCTGAAAAATTTTGCAAAATTTTTTGGGAAGTAAACAAGGCCTAGAGGGATCCTCTCTACTTGGATGAAGAATTGAAACACTAGCTTTGATTGTGTAGAAGAGGTATGATCTCCAGGGGCCAGGGGACCTTGCTTATATAGTCTTTTCAGATAAATCTGGGCCGTCGGATCAAACCGATATTGATCGCACAGTTTTCCTAGGTCCTTTAGGTCGGTGGAGCATAATACGCGAAACGTGTCCTGATTGGACTCTGGAAGTGGGCGGGCGCCTAGGAGACTAGGGCGGGCGCCCTGTCCCTGAGCCCTCTCGGATTCCTGTTCGTTCCCGTGGCTTCTGAAGTCTTATAGATGATAGAAAATTGCTCGGCACGTTAATATCTCTATGTAAACCCGACGTGTGGGCCTTTCCTCCGTATTTCGTGATAACCCCCTACAGAAATAGGCAAACACCAAAACTCGTGGAATTATGTCAGATAAAACCCTAAGTGTAGGTGTTGGTTCCATTTAGATCCTTTTCCATGATTAGTTGACGGTTAAATGTGAGCATTAAGGACCGTCAACAAGCTCCCCCAAGCTTAACCTTTGCTCGTCCCTGGGCAAAGATGAACTTAAGAGTTTCTACAGTGGTTTCATGCCTTAGAGATACACATGCGTTCAAACAAGATCTCATCTCTGGGTTAGGGTAAACTGTTAAGATTTAAACTTACTCATTTTACCTTCCACCATGGGGCTTGGAACCGTCACCTTTGTCTTGAGTAGTTAAAAGATAGAACGGTCTAGTCAAGCGCCATGTCTCTTGTTCTTCGATTAACTATAGCTCTGGAGTTTTTCCAGATTTTCAAATAAAACTCAGAGATTCCTTGTATGACTCTCTCTAGTCTCTCTTTTGTGGTATTTCTGGATCCTTACCAAGGCAGTAATGGTGTATGCCTTCTCTCAAAGTATGTGGTATTTTTGGTATGAGGCATAGTGGCATTGCCTTCTCTCTCACCCTACTCTAATAAGGTTTTTATATCTAGAGCTCATAGGTGGGAGACAGCTAATACATACTTACAAGACACTTATTGCATAGTCAAACCATGGATCCAGAAGAACAAGTCAATAAGTCAAATCAAGATGTGCATGTGTGGCGAATGAATGACGTATGGTGATGATGGTGATAATGGTGAAAACAATGGTGAAGTCTAATTCTACTTTTGCTCTTTTGAGGGAATACATACCTTCCTTGCTCTTTTGAAACTTTTGGGGAGAATAAGATGCTCTGTATTTTCTTTTTTCTTTCCTCTCAGGTGGGTATCTTGTACCCCTAATTCTACTGTCGGACACTTGTCCATTTTTACCTCTCGTCTCATTTTTTTCTTTTCTTTCGAGGTTCCGGGCACTTGCCCCTTTTTATTTCCTCGTATCTCTTTTTTTTCTCTCTTTCTTTTTTTAGAGCACTCATCTCTTGAAATAATGTAGCAAGTGGTAGTAACCAAGATAACTTGAGCATTTATTTCACAGGGGAAAACAGAAATGTTTTTGGCTATTCTCTCTCGGATTAGGAGTAGAATATTTTTTGGGTGGTTCTCGAGATGGAAATGGGTGGATATATGTGGATGCGTACTTCTGGAGTAGAAGCAGCATGTATGAGTGAATCGTGCAAGTGAATCTTGATTTAACCACATGACAAGCTCCTAAGGGTCTACACAGTTTGACCACACTCAATGCTCAAAAGTAAATGTGTGGCTCTAAGTCTAGGAAGCATGTATATATGGCTGTGGTAGAAATTTAAACTCTCATCATATAGGAACTCATCATGTGATATTTTAAAGATTTTCAAAGATAAAATTCTCCAGAATTCTAGCATCTCTAGGAACAGATAAACAACAGCTCAATCTTCCCATATCGTATCCGTTAACGACGACTTTAGATCAAGTACTCTCCCCACAAGTTTAGGTTTAGAGCAAATCTTAATTAATACCAGTCATGCCTAAACTTGAGAGAGATTTCAATTTTGAGAACTAGGTACATGGCAGAGCAACTATTTATCATATCCATGTAAGAGTTTATCATCTATATTCAGTTTGGCCTAGACACTTTATTTATTTATTTAGCAAACTAAGCAAAGATATATATATAAGCACAAAATTTTTATTTGGGTTTTCATGATTATGCATCTTTTTATTATTTGAGTAAAGTATAATCATGAGTAGAAACACTTAGCTGGATAAATGGGGGTGCTCTCCCCCAAGCTGGATTTTGATGTAATTTCTTCTGATGTAGCTAGCAGGTGACGGAGGTGTATTTGAATGTCGGCAGCACCCTAACAGCAATTAGAATGTCCTCCGTCTGCTAATCTTCTTTGATCCTTGAATTCTGTGGAGCTCAAATAGACAACAAAACTTTGTAGAACTAGTTAAGTGTTAGCATAAATATTTAGCCTTTATCATGTGGAGCCTCCTCAATAAATGTTACACTCTTTAGTAGGATCATAAATTTATTTTTATAATTTTATTTTTATAGGACAGGAATATATTTATTTTATTTTTACGCCACCACAGTGAATGTACTTATGGGTTTTATGCCATGAGCATACTCACATGGGGCTTACTATTTTTAACATTTTTATTTTATTTTCAAGATGATATGAACCTGATTAACTAAGCAAACTATTTTAAATAATTGAAAAGAAAAAAGATAACTACCAAGTTTACCTCTTGGCAAGGCGTTCGGTGTTTTTAAGTCCTCCGAACGGGACTCTCCGTTTTCTCTATTGTCATGGGATTCGCTGGATGGTGTAGTCGGTGGTTCCGGCGGCGCCTCTTCTTCGTGTATAGTTATCTTCTCTCTCCACACCTGACTCGGTGCTACGGTCTCCTCAGAACAGTTCTGTTCAAGCTATATGTCTTCAGACCTTACAACTTCTCCTTCATAGTCTACCCATCTGTCCTTGATGATTTTGCCTTCTCTGGTTGCGGTTGCGTCGTCTCCTTCTTGTCCTGACCTGCTTAGAGTCTTCAATTATATAGTTAGGGTCAGTAAAATAGCGGCGTACCTTCTTAGAGGGGAAATGCATGTGGACTCCGCCGGTTCCAATGTAGATGATTGCTTTAACGGTGCTGAGGAACAGTCTCCCAATGGTGATGAGTGGATTGTACTCGTCTTCTCCCGTGTCAATAACCTTAAAATCATCTGGAGTTGAAGGTATGTCGGTTTTAGGGGCATGGTTCCGAATAGGAGCTGATAGGTGACTGGGTCGTCCTTTTTAGTCAGAAATGGTGACTTAAGGGGGTGTTTGGGACTGCTCCGCTCTAAGTTTTTCAGCTCTGCTCCATGTTTTTTAGCCAAACGGTTTCAGCTCTACGCACTCAGTTCGAGAAAAAAGGGTGGAGTTGTGAGAGCACCTAAAGAGGTACTCCACAAACTCTAATTTTTTGTGGAGCTGCTCTATGGTAGAGTTTATAGAGCAGAGTTTGTGGAGCAGTCCCAAACACCCCCTAAGTCGACGATCTTGTCCTCCTTGAACTGCAGTAACCATCTTAGTTGTTTCGGTCCACATTTGCTTGTTTATGTTCCTCGTATTGGTCCTCTTCCTTGGTTCATGTCGAGATTGCTCTGAGATTTGTGTAGTCTTGTTCTTGAAGGAAAACGTCTCCTTCCTCCCCTCGATGTAGAAACTGATCTTGGCAGCAGTAGCGTAGATGGCAGCTCCCGAGGTGTTCAGGAATGGCCTCCTTAGGATGATGGATGCCCTCTCATCAGTACCAGTCTCTATCACCACGAAGTGTGCTGGGGCGTACAAGGTACCAACTCGGACGCAGAGGTTCTTCAATACTCCCTTTGGGAAACTTAGTGTACGATCTGCAAGTTGCAAACACATGGTTGTTTCTAGTAAAGGATGTGTAAAGAATTTTTCATATAGTACCCTGGGCATAATGTTGACGCTGGAGCCAAAGTCACAGAGTGCTTCTGAGAAGTCCACCAAGCCGATGGAGATCGGGATGACGGGGCGTCTTGGATCGCCTCTCTTGACCGGCATAAGGTCAGTAATTACTTCCACAACGGGGTTACTCCAGTGTGTGTACTCGTTGATCTAGGTTCTTCACTTGGTGGAGTCTGGGAGTTGTAAAACTCCTTTATATTTTGCTCGAAGTGTACCTGCTCATAAAGACAAGGCAGAGATCAAGTGCATGGGCCCTGTTGGTGGAAAACACCAACAGAACCAAAAGTGTATTTGTTCTTCTCTAACCTTAAGCATAGTGAGCAAGACAAAGTTGATGGATAATAAGATCATGAGTATAGCATTTAAAACATTTGTCAGATCAGAAAGCTCAACCTAATGGAAAGATAATCTATCTATATTTATGTTGTTTTTTATATATCTTCCAAAGATTGAGTGTGCAACATTTTAGTTCATATGATTAGGAGTGTGGGATCACAAAGGTGGAAGGACTAAACATATTGAATCGACTGGGTTGGTTAATCTAGAGTTATAAATAATACATGTTTGTCTCTTTCATTCATGTGAACGCCAGAACCAAGGAGAAGCTTATAAAAGTGATAGTCAAGTACCTTAAAATGTTACCTTACTTGGAGAGTGATGGTACAGTATCACCTTGTGGAAGCTCTCCTTTCTTAGCGGTTGTGAATCGTGTTTGTGGCACCCTCCATGGATCATCTCTTGTGAGCTATGCCTTCCTTGTGTAATTTGTTAACCTTCATGTGTCTCTCTCTTTGTCTCCAACGTGAGTTTATCTCAGGACTTCCCAGGTTGATATTGAAAGTTTTCCTGCAGGGTTAGTCCAACAAAATATCCAATATCTACTATAGCATACTATCGGCTCAAAAATCAACCTAGACACCATGTCTAATTTGATTTAGGAGGGCATTTTAACCTAAGCACCATGCTTAATTTAAAATCCCTTGAAAGTAAGATCATCATTCCTAAACTAAGCACCATGCTTAATTAAGAGATAAATGAAACTACTCTAAACTTAGACATATACTAAAGCAAATAAAGGTAGCATGAGAGCATTTATAGAGTACTCAAGTGGAGATGAAGTAGTGTGATTAGTATTTAACAAATTGAGCATGTCTCAAAGGTAGGGATAACCAACATAGCAACATGGCAAAGGGTGTTTTTATGTAAAGTACTCCCCCAAGGTTGAATTTTGCAAAATTCAAGTTTGGATGAATTTAATTCAATGTTGTATGATGATTGGTTGGACATACCTTGTGCTTGTCATTCATCCGATCTTCTTGCTCCAATCCTGGAAAGGTTAGTGACAAGAATACCCGAAGGAATATTTTTACAATTATCCTTATATGCTCAACACACAAGGTAATGTTGCAAATAATTAAAAGCTCATGTTACAATCTGATCAGTGCTTGTTTTAGGACACTAAGCTTGTCCTTGGGAAACCATCAATTTATGTCGGCGAAGTGGTTTCCCCTCCAACGCTGACCTATATCAAGATCAACTCAACGAGATCTGCAATATTTAATATAGACATATGCATCGACAACCGCCCTTTTAAAGTTTTTACAAATAGAAAGGATGAGGGGGTTGGAGATCTCGAATGTGGTGATGTTGGAAAAACCAATGGATTGGGAAGATGTTGCATATGAGCATGGAGTAAATGAAGTGACTATGAAATAAATTCCATGCTCATTAATGCTTAGAGTGAAATTCATGTGGTATGGTGAAAATGATAAGGTGAGTGTGGTAAAAAAGGAAAAGAAAAAGGATACACGGACGACTTGGTTCAAAACTAGCACAGGTACTGTTCCCCGGCAACGGCGCCAGAAAGCTTGTTGGGTCTTTTAAACGCAAACAGAAAACTCCACAAGCACACGGATACCGATGTAGCTTTCACCTAGGAGTATTCCAGAGTATCGATTTTCCACAGGGAACGTGAGTGTACTAATTAAGATTCAAGATCGCCCAAGGATAACTAATTATTTTCGGTGGGACGAGAGGAAGTTTCCTGAGAGTTCTCTAGTTGATCTAAGAATCAAGAATTACTTCAAAGATTATTTATTTCGGGACATCAGAACACTAACCACAGAAAGAGATGAGAAGGGGGCTAGGAAGCTCTGACTACGGTCCAACAAACACCGATCCGAACGAGGTGGAATACGTCGATCGTTAGGGCTGTCACTTCCCTAGGGCTACCACAACAATCCGCAGGATTGGGTGCAGTTCCAGGTAATTGCAAGACTAAACACCACGTCTAATCTATTAATTACTACTCTAATGTTTCAAAGATTAGAGCACTTGATGCAAGCGGGAATCCAATAAATAACTTGAATGTAAATAAAAGTAATTAAAGAACTCAGGAATTGTGAATTGAAGAACCTGGAGAACGATGTAGAACGAACCAGTTGCTGCAAAAGTACAATGTTGAGGAAGATCCGACAGATCTGGCTCCTCCTCCGCTCTCCTCTTCTCTCTTCCTATTTTCTAGATTACAACTAGAACTACAACTAGAGGAACTGGAACTAGAACTAGAACTAGAACTAGATGAACTAGAGGTAGAACTAGAAGAACTAGAGGGATCCTCTCTACTTGGATGAAGAATTGAAACCCTAGCTTTGATTCTGTAGAAGAGGTATGATCTCCAGGGGCCAGGGGACCTTGCTTATATGGTCTTTTCAGATAAATCTGGGCCGTCAGATCAAACCGACATTGATCGCACAGTTTTCTTTGATCCTTTAGGTCGGTGGAGCATAATACGCGAAACGTGTCCTGATTGGACTCTGGAAGTGGGTGGGCGCCCAGGAGACTAGGGCGGGCACCCTGTCCTTGAGCCCTCTCGGCTTCCTGTTCGTTCTCGTGGCTTCTGGAGTCTTCTAGATGATAGAAAATTGCGCGACACGTTAATATCTCTATGTAAACCCGACGTGTGGGCCTTTCCTCCGTATTTCCTGATAACCCCCTGCAGAAATAGACAAACACCAAAACTCGTGGAATTCTGTCAGATAAAACCCTAAGTCTAGGTGTTGGTTCCATTTAGATCCTTTTCCATGATTAGTTGATGTTTAAATGTGAGCATTAAGGACCGTCAACACGCGCCTCTTTGGTGTCTGCTTTAACGTCGCCACCGCTATGCAGGATATGGACCTCCTCCGTGCCTTCCTCCGCTTCGCTGACTCCTGCCGAGGCACCGACGCTGCGCACGTGGCTATTTAGGTCAGTCATCTCCGGGACGTCGTCTTCGAGCTCGAGGATGTCGCCGACGAGTGGTCGTACCTCTCCGGCAAGGGCCTGGCCCGAGACTGCATCAATGTCAAGGCCTGGTTTGCCCTCTCGAGGCGGCTGCGTAAGGCCCGGGAGAGGCTCTGCCGGTTGTCCGCGGATAAGGAGTAGTATGGCATCTGCTTGTCCAACGGCGGCGCCGGGCCCTTCGATACCTGTATTCGTCGGCCGCGGCTGGCAGACAGGGCACACTTTTTGGAGGAGGAGGAGGTGATCAGCTTCTCGGTGCATGAGAAGGAGCCGATGGAGCTGCTGGTCAAGGACGCAGAGCCACGGCGTGCCCTGGTCGCCGTGTACGAGATGCTTGGCGTCGGCAAAACCACCCTCGTCACGCGCGTGTACAAGCAGCTCGTGACGATGAGGAGGCACTTCGACTGCTCCGCGTGGGTTGTCGTCTCGCAACACTCCACGACGGAAGATCTCCTCCAGAAGATGCTCAAGGAGCTGCACCGCGACGCCCGCTGGAACGAAGCCGGCGCAGGCTACCCATCACTCGTGGGCCACATTTCGCACCTTTAGGCCTTGTTCGTTTCTACTGGATCAATCTGTTTTTAGGCCCATTCCAGGTGGATTACTGCAGTCCGTTTTTAGTCTAGATGGGAACTGAAATATGTATTCGTTTTGGGCTGGCCTAGAATGAAAACTGGCCCGAAACAAAAACTGGCTTCTTTTTTTCTAGTCTCCACGACCCGGAATGAAACCGGACCTTCTACTATTCGGATCGGTTCTTGGCCCAAGTGGAGGAATGAGTAGAGGAACTGGATCTAAGGGCGAGAATGGTTCCTGTGGAGGCAAACAACTGTATTTGGGTCAGAATTCAATGTTTCATCTTAGTACCTCGCTTCAGGCTTTTAACCGTGCTGAACCTCTGGTTGAATGGGACTAAGAAGTTACCATGCTCACTGACCAATCTTCACAATCTGCAGTATCTCGGCATCCGTTCCACTCTCATTGAAGAGCTTCCAAAGGAATTGGGCAACCTGCAGAAGCTGCAAACCTTGGATGCCAAGCTGTCCATGGTTCAGAGGCTGCCAAGCAGAATTGCAAAACTGAGGAGCTTGCGCCATGTTGGAGATAAAAGCAATTTAGCGATGCATAAATTAATTCTGACAACAAGAAAAAGACTAACAACATGTATCACAGATCTAGCGCTACAATTTGAGTCAAATTAACGGGATGTAGTGCTAGCAATAGAAACGATATGAGACCAAACAACACAGAGAGGATAGACATCTTTACAGCGGGGTTGTCGGCGCAAAGGAAGAAGAGGAAGAAGATGAAGACTGTCGACGGAAATCGGCGAACACTAGGCGTAGAGGGAAGAAGATGTCCAGCGAGCAGTCGCGACGGTGCTTTCCAAAAACCTAATACGCCCTCTACCCCGTGCAGGGACGCGAGGAGACGTAGGCTTCAGAGCCTGCTCTCCCGACACAGATGGCACGTCGGCGACGGGATGGGGAAGACAGCGGCAGCGCAACAGTGTGGCGAGGAAGAGATGAAACTCTCGGTACAAAGAACGGCGTCTCGCCCCATAGTATGGAAACTTTACCTGCCGTTTACGCACTTGCCATAATACAAGAATAATTTCTTACCAAATAGGCCAGCGCAATCTCCTCCATGCATGCAAAACTTCCAAGTAGCAAAAGGAAGCCGAGCATCCGCAAGGGTCGAAGTGGGAAATCGCGGGACCATTCACGCGCATGTCGTGCATGCGCGCTCATTGGCCTGGCCCGGCGAGGCGAGCGCGCGCGTGTGGTTGTTCCTTTTCCTCTCCCCAATTGCTTCAACAAAATAGAGATAGCTCAACCTTTTAAGTTGGCCTCAGTCCACTTGAAATAGCAAGGTAAAACTAAAGTCCCCCACCTTTCCGCAATCAGTACCAGAATAATATAACATTCGTACCTTCCGCATCGCCAATCCCATATCTGATGAAATAATATAACAATAGTTTATAATATATATATATATATATATATATATATATATATGACAAACAGTACGAGAATAGTCTTATTATGCTATAGTAGAAATTGTTTAAGTAAATATCACCGCAAGACCATGAATGGAAAAAAGAGTTCCGCCGTCATAACACAAATGTACTAAATCCAGGAGAAGTGGAGAACAATATTTTTCAGATCTAGGGAAAACGATGAATGGTATCTATAACTCTTAGGCCAGTCTCAGTGGGGGTTTCACCAGGATGTCATACACATTTATTAGAGCGCCATGTCAGCAAAACTGCACTTTTTGCATGAAACGAAGAGGAGAGAGAAGGAAGTAGTTTCACCATGGTGAAACTCCGCTGGCGTTGTTTCCCACGCGGTGAAACATGATGAAATCCCCACTGAGGACTAAATCGTTTCACCATCTTGCATATGATCTAATCATTTTGCATTGTGGAGGTTGTTTCATTGTTCGTTTCATTGATGCTTTGCTCAGCCTAGGAAACATCAAGGTGAAACTCATGCATTGTGGAGGTTGTTTTATTGTTCGTTTCATTGATGCTCTATCAGCAGATTTGTTTTGGAAACAGTGCATTGAAACGGGCCATTGAGACTGGCCTTATAAAGTTAAACCCCACTAGATGAATTCTCTCTTAATGCAAGGTGTCCACATCATTTCCCACTAAGTGCCCACTAAATATTTTATCTCTTCATGCAAGATGTCCACATCATTCCCCACTAAGTTCATGTCATTCCATATTAATTATAAAAAATAACCATGTCATCTATATCATGTGAAATACTTTAAATCTTTAATATATTCACATACAAGTCATGTACATACATTATTTTTTTCATCACCAATTAAGTCCTCTATAATGTAACCAAATATTAGTTTTTGTTTTATTAGCTTAGCAATATTTTACTAGATCTAATACAATAAAATACATGCAAGTCAAATTCATATGTGTACATACATAATAGACTAAATACTATATAGTAATGCTATGTATATAATGATTTATTTTTAAGAAAATCCTACAGCAATGCGCGGGAAATTCACCTAGTTATAATATTAATGGAAACATGAAACGATGGATAAAAGAAAAAATAAAATATGCAGAAAAACATAAATATAGAATGACTGAACAAATAACATAAATAGAAAAAATAAAAAATTGAATAAAGCATAGTGGAAAACAAAAGAAAATAAAATCACGTAATAGAGGAAAATACAGGAAAAATAAAAAATAAAATCACATAGATACTATTTGAACAACATATAATGCACTATTGAACATCACACGAGTACTATATAAATAATAAAAATAATTATGACATATCCCACTTGTATTACAAGGAAATCATATATAGAACATGATTTTTGAAAAATATAAACCATGGTAATACAAATAATTAGAGTAAAATCACAAATAAAAAATAATTAATCACAAAATAAGAAATATAGAAAATAAAAGGGAAAGATAAACGAAAGAGAAACAGAAGAAAAGAAAGAAAACAAAAAGAACAAAAAATGGAAAAAAGTGAAATAAGTAAAATAATTAATTTACAAAAAAGAAATAAAGAAAATGGAAAAAATAAAACATCAAGGAGAACAGAAAGAGGAAAAAAGAAATTAAAAAAAGAGGAAAAACTCATCATGGTTCCACGATCTTCGCTAGTATTGAGGCGACCTGCAGTGGTGTCAAGCATGCTCGCACATCCGGACCAACGATGACAACTGCTATTTCTTCTTCTTCGACTAATAAGTCTAGTATCGATAAATTACAAGACTAACTCATAAATATATAAATTTGGATAACATCTCCATTTCATGTTTAAATGGACAACATAATTTACGTAAACATGTATAGTTGGCTCCGGAGCATGATAACAAATGTTGACGTCAATGTATTGGTCCTCTTGTTGTGCAGTTCTAAAAAGTCGACTTATAATCAGTTAATCTTTCATAGAATTTTCAGGTCAACATTAAACGAGAGATTTGGGGTGTGAGAATGAAAAATTACATAACTAAAATTTGGCAATTGGCATCAAGTGTCTGCAGTTTGCTATCAGTTTTTCGATGAAAAACTAAATTATAAAAAAACCCAAGTCTCAACTGTGACGGTTGAGTGGAATATAAAAGAGAGACATCCTAGGGTTGAAAGGCGTCTAGGGAAGGTGCCCACAACTTGGGCTTAAGCCCCAACTCGATACATGGCCAAGTTGGCCCAAAATAGGTGACGCAACACTTTGTCGTGGTCACACGGATTAATCCACGGGTCATCTGGAGCTAGGAGCAAATCCAAAATGATGGCATCATCATCCCCTTTCAAACGAGTCCAAGATGTCCTTGTTTCGATGTCGTATGAAGAAGTTATGATCGAAACATTATCGACGTGTCTGCTGAATCCGAGTGTGACATGGAAGCTGAGTTGGAGAAGAATTACAACTTGGAAAAGACGATGGTGTAGGCGTGTCCAGCGTGGCGATTTCTTCATCATCCTCCCCTTCGTGAATTGTAGTCGTCCACGACTCCATCTTGGTGATGTCCTCGTCAGGAGCTTTTGGGGCTAGAGAGGTGCCTTGGCTGAAGCTTTGGTCGAGTGAATGAGTTCCCCCAACGGTTAGAAGTGAGGGAAGAGTTATTTATACAAGTACTCATAGATGAGCTACCAGTATTATCGATGGGTAATATTCGTCTACTAGTCCCTAAGTTTCTAACCGTTGAAGCCAATTATAGTCATAAAAGTGTTTCACTAGAAAAGTCCTACTAGTACTACCGATATTCCACCGGTACCACCGGTGCATACCGGTACCTCCAATAGTTCAAATCTATGCCAAACTTGGGTTGGCAACAGCGTTGTGTCTAAGCCTACTGGTACCACCAGTGGAGGATCACCAATCCTACCAGTGTACCAAGGCAAGAAAAGACTTTGCCTACCGGTACCACCGATGAAGGCCACCGGTACTACTGGTGCACCCAGCCAAGAAAGGGCTTTTCGAAGTGCCCGTCAAGTGCTAGAGTGTCTCTCTTATGGTTTAATTATTATGATTGAGCACTCTGTCTTCCTCGTACCAACTAAACTTGCATCCCTTTATAGTGCGGCATATCCCAAACTCAAGGTTGAAAGAATATAACCATTTTAACCACTGGAGCCTTTAGAGCCTTCATATGCCACTTTTTCTTAGTATCACTTTATAAGGGGATGCAATTACTTTGTCTCCTATCATTGAGTAAATATAGCTTGAGCATCTGACTTGAATCATTTCAACATATGTGAGTTCAATCCATGCCTTCAAGTCACTTCCATTCATGATTTAATTCTCAACACAATATGACTCCTCATAGCTTGATTAGTACCTCAATTCAATGGAAGTACTCTCTTCTTCACCTTAGGCAAGGTAACTCGGTCTACAAGCCATGGCTTGCCCTTCATCTTCGCTTAGTCCCTCGAAGTCCTTTCCTTGCTATCCTCACCCTATCGGGCTAGACTCAAGTCACATCATATTAAACATCCATCAGAGAACCATTTCATGAATGTTGTGATCCTTGCTTGAATATCTTCTTGATATGAGTCTTGATATCAATCAAGCTTTAGTTTATAATAATACACAACTTTGGCCTTCATTTGAATATTATGTGAAATACCATAAAGTGTGCTTTCTTGTTGAACTTTGATACACTTGTTAGACCTTTAATTATGTTGTCATTCAATTCACCAAAACCAACTAAAGGTCTAGATGCACTTTCAACCTTCCACCGATCAATTGCAGCTCTATTATTATGTTAACTTAAGTGTGATGTCCAATTATTTCATATTGCCCGTGCCCAGGTAATCTTTTGAATGGTCTTTGGCTTGTATTATTAGGCATTATTACGATAGTTAACATATGTAAGTGAAAGGAGTTCAGTTGAGGAAAGCTAATTTGCTGAGAAACACATCACATATTTCTAATAATAGTTTGCAAACTAATAGAAATGTATTTGTTATATGGTACTATTATGTTTCAAATATGTTCTGTGAGCTATAGTTTTTCTTATTACCTAGAACTAAGCATTCTGATTTGTGTTTTCTCTGGATTTCTTGCACGTTGACATTCAGTGGTAACGTCAAAAGAGCACAAGATGAGGTACATTTAAGAGCTTGAGCATAATATTGGGTTTCTCTGTAATGCATAAGATCATACTAGAGAAGGTAGGTCATGACATTGCTATTGTGCATGACATTGGTGAAGGTAGATCATGTCCGCCATGCAGAACACAAATTGTTGGTGTGTTGTATGTCCAATGCACTTATGTGATTGCGAAAACTACACTTCACCTGCCAATACTTTGTACTAGCTTAAATGCCTAATTCATCAACAAAGCCCACCTTTAGTAAATTACTCAAATATTAAAAATTCTTTGTTTAACAGTTGTTTTGGGTGATTTTATGCCATCCTAAGGTATACCCAAGGCAGAAAAAATCCGACGTGAATTGATACGGCGTTGCCGCCGTGGGGTACACAGGGTTGAACGGAGGAGTAGGTGAGATTGAGAATTGGAACGCAGAGTGTATCGGGGAAACTTAGAGGAGGGTTCATTGCCGGTGGCCACGGCTGAAGCGCCTGTGGACACCATCGAAGGGAAACCCGCCCGCTCTTGGGAGGTTCTATTTCCTTCGAGTGGTTGTATATTAGAATATCATCAAAAAAAACCAAGACAAAGCAGCGGATGAATGATTTGAGCACATCGTTCATGAGAGCATGAAATATCATCGGCGCATTGGTGACGCCAAAAGGCATGACGAGGAACTTGAAATGCCCACGGTGGGTCTGAAAGGATGTCTTGGCGACGTCATCCAGATGCATGCGCACCTGGTGGTACCCGCTGCATAAGTCAATCTTGGTGAAGAAGTGGGCACCGTTTAGCTCGTCGAGTAGCTCGTCGACCACCGGAATCAGAAACTTGTCCTTCACGGTGGCATCGTTGAGGGCGCGATAGTCCACGTAGAAGCGCTAACTGTCATCGTGCTTGTGGACAAAGAGCACCGGGGAGGAAAATGCTGAGGTCGACTCCCTGATGATCCCTTGGCTGAGCATGTCCTCGCACTACTGCTCGATTTCATCCTTGAGGAGCTGCGGGTACCGGTACAGGCACACCGCCACCGGTGGAGTGCTTGGCAAGAGGTGGATCCTGTGGTCATGGCGCCGTGGTGGTGGCAGACCACGGGGCACCTAAAAAATGTCGTGGTACGACTGCAGCAGCTCCTCCAGCACCGCACGGGGGTCCGCAATGGTGTGGGCGGCCACACCCTAGTTGTTCATGCCGGTCGAGTGATGAGAACGGCCGTTGTACCAGAAGAACATTGCTAGGGCGCCGAAACCCCAGACGATGGGCCCCAGCTCTGGAGCCACTGGACGCCAAAGACCAGATTGAAGCCGCCCAAGTCGAGTGCGAAGCAGTCGATGGAGAAGGCCTCGCCGCCAATGGTGACTGGAGTAGCAAGGCAGACACCCGAGCTGCGGACCCGGTCGCCATTGGCCACCATGACGCTGAGGCCGGTGTGTGGCGTGACGGTGAGACCCAGGCGCTGCGCAACCACAGAGTGCACGAATGTGTGGGTGGAGCCCGTGTCCACCAACGCCCGAAGCTAGACACCGCCCACTGTGACCTGCAATAGCAAAGAATCCACAGAGTTGAGGCTGGTTAGCACGGAGAGGGAGATCTCCAAGTCGTTGATCTCTCTGAGTGGGTCCTCCTCGCCCTCCGCCAGGTCCATGAGGAAGACACCGCCCTTGGAGGCGCACTTATGAACTTTGCTACAAGGCTCAGGGCAAAAGTAGCAATGCCCATTCCGCCTTTTCTCCTCCATCTCGGCCACCGAGAGATGGCAAAAGCGAGGATGGGGGCCCTCTATCTTGTTGTGTGATGCAGGGGCACTGGACACACCAGTGCTGGCCGACACGGTGACACGGCGGGTTGATGGTTTAGGTGCAGCAGAGCTATTGACCATCGAAGCCTCCGCATGGCGCTGCTCTTATGCCCGTGCGAGACTCATGGCCTTCTGAAGATTGGTGGGGTACTGCATCTCGACATTGTGGGCCAGTGGCTAGCCAACCCACCCGTGTACAGGTCGATCACCGTCCATGGTGTGAGGCTATCGCAACATGCGAGTAGGGCGAGGAACCGCCACGAGTAGTCCTCCACTGAGCCTGTGCGGACCAAGGCCTTGATCTCGGCAATGGAGTTGGTGTGGATCAGCGGCCCGAAGCAAAGGTTGACGAAGTCAACGAAGTGCGGCCACGACACCATGCCGAAGTCACGCTCCATCTGGGTACCATTCAGTAGTGGTGCCGTCGAGGTGCAGGGACGCCATCCACACCTTCTCATCCTCTGGAACACAGTGTCCACGGAAGAAACTATCGCACTTGTTGAGCCAAGTCAGAGGATCAGACTCGCCGTTGAAGGTGGGAAAGGGGATTTTGGGCGGCCTGTGCTGCTCTCGGTGGTGATCGATGAATCCACCTCCACCACGGTCGTAGTCGTGGCCACCTCGTCCATAGCCACGGTCGCCACGACCAGCGTAGCCGAAGTCGCGGTCATCGCGTCCACCGCGCGAGTCGTAGCCGCGTCCGCTCCAATCGTAGCAGTCTCGGTCGTCGTGGTAGTCGCAATACTATAGGGGGCCTGATCCCGTGAGTCAGCCCCACGGGCGAAGCGACCCCACTCGCGAAGTGCCCGCTCGCGGTACTCGTTCCACGCACGATCGCGCTCGAGATCGTATGCGTCGGCGTCCGTGTCCTGACGGTGTGTGTCGTCTCCGCCATCCTGATCCTCTGCTACACCAACGCCTTTACTAGAATCAGGCTTGTCGGTCTCAATGCGAGACATTCGCTAGTCGTGGGAGTTGAGGCGGTTGGTGATGGTGGTGAGCTGGGCGAACATGCAATCAAATTTCGCATCTAGCCGCGCCTCCATGGCTGCAGGATCGACAGGAGTGCCGGACATGGTTGTCGATGCACCCAGATGGGTCTCCGATACCAAATTGATACGGCGTTGCCGCCATGGGGTACGTAGGGGAGAACGGATGAGTAGATGAGATTGAGAATTGGAACACAGAGTGTATCGGGGAAACTGAGCGGAGGGTTCGTCGCCGGTGGCCACGGCTGAAGCGCCTGTGGACCTCGTCGAAGGGAAACCCGCCCGCTCTTGGGAGGTTCTATTTCCTTCGATACGGATTACATCCTTTCTAAGCCACCTTTATAGGTTAGGTGCTTTCCCTAACAAACCAAAACAGAGATCCTAAAATCCCTCCCAACTTATTGACTTCTAAAACTAACTAGAGGCACCTTAGCCACTATTGGCTGCGGCACACCTGCCCCTGCGCCGGTACTGCCGGCCTACAAAGGAGTCCACAACATGGACACACAGCTCTAGGTGAAATGTGTGAAGTTCTTGGTGGGGGGCCAATTGGTGGGTCATATTTTTTTTATGTTAAACGTCAGATCAATGTAGAAACTTCGCTGCACCAAAAGACTAACTATTTATCTATATAATAATTCTTTTTTACAGCTGATGAGATTAAAGAGCTGTCGGAAGAATATGAAAACAATTAATTCTTCTATTGAAGCAAATCTTGTAAAAGATTTTGACAAAGTAAGAATGCAGTTGTTTTTGTAATGTTCTTTCAGTGTTATTATTTGTCTCTCTTTCCAGTTTCTGATTTTAATTTTCATGACTGCTAGCTGTAGCTATGTATACGTTTGCTTTTACTTATCAAATTCATTAGATTTACCAACCTTGGCAGATTATGAACTTCTAGAACAAGTTCATCACAAGTACTTGGCCCAAGGTTGTTCTGAATTGAATCGGTGATTATGAGTTGCTTGCATACTTGTATGTCCTGATAAGCTCACATAAGACTTCTTGTATGATGTGACGAGTACAGTCTAAATTTTGGAAGAAAGAAATTTGCCTTTTTGGTTTGTTATAGTTAGAAAATGATATTTGTGCATAGCTACTAAATAGTAATGGAAACTTTCTATGAACTAACTATCGTTCAACAATCAACACTACTACACTATTTTTTACATGGAGGGAAAAAAAATTATCCGAGGCGGTTTTTGCAACCACCTTGGAGGTAAGGTCACGGTTAATGTGACCATTAACCGAGGCGGTTCCATGCCCGCAACGGTTAATCCGAAAAACAAAAAAAACCAGGGCCTGGATCTAGGCCTCGCTCCATGCCGGACCCGACCCGGCCACTACCGCCTGCATGACGCTACTGTCGTTGCGACCGTGCTCACCGCCATGAGGGTTGACGAAGAGCTCTTCTCGCCCAAATCCGGCATCGGCTTGCTCATCGCCGCAGGAACTGCCACCATCAACGGGGAGCTCCTCCCGTCTGGATCCATTATCGAGGGGCGCCACCGCCCTAGATCCTACACCAGGAGCCCACGATGTGGTGAAAGATGCCAGAGGTGGTGATGGACGTCGGAGGTGGTGGAGGAGAGGGAGGGACGTGCACGTGCCGCCGCACCTGGATCAAGCCGAGGAAGGCCTGGATTCGTGATGGTGGGGCCAGATCTGAGGTGGTGGGGCTGGATCCACCACACCGAAGTGCCCCGTGGCGCCGAGCACGCCCTTGGCCCTGTAGTTGTACATAGCCTAGATCCGCACCACCCATGCGCGCTGCCCTAGATCCGCGCGGCCCACGCACGCTTTGCCCTGGGCCGCCGACCGCCCGCACCCGTGCTGACCTCACACTGCATCGAGGTAAAGGGTGGGAGGGAGAAGGGGCTGGTCGAAGGAGAAGTTGGGAGCATCGGGTGGAGGCACCGTTGGAGAGAGAAGAGGGTGAGAGAAGTGGAGGTGAAGAAAACCCTAAGTCCTGCATATATAGTAGCCCGATAAGGTAGAATGGGCCACAGATTTCATGGGCTTGGCTAGTCCCGAGCCTATTAATGGAGGCGGACTTTATAAATGGTCCGCCTCAGAAAATAGGCTAATTTCTAGAGACGGGCTCTATTATAATAACCGCCTCTGTAAATGGATTTTGCGAGGTGGTTAAAAAAACTGCCTCGATTAATCAAAAGTGACTGCCATCAAGGCATTAGCTGAGGCGGTTTTCGGCGTTGTCCGCCTCCGGAAACAATTTCAAAACGTCTCGCAAAAGATTTTTTGTAGTAGTGCAATTTTTGCAGAAAGAATTATGCCCTTTTGCAATTTTGGTTTGTTAGTTAGCAGATGATACTTGTGCTACCATATACCCCTCTAGTCCACGAGCAGATGGCTAGAGGGGTATATGATAGCTGGCATTATTTATTCTCTTTCGAGAAAAGAATTTTAGAACCTATATAATATATATATATATGTCCAATTATATATTTGCTTGTATGGCAATTAGTGGAGTTGCAACGTAATTGTTCAAAAAGAAAAATATCAGAATATAATTTGAGAGACTACCATTTGTGAAATATTTTTTTTTTCTATAGGGAGGAATACCATTCTTCTTTTATGTTTTTGAAGATATTTAAATCATTATCACTAAAAAGGATTTCCCACAAATCATACAGCATTCTGATATGTTCAGGGGTAACCATTTTTAGTTGTTTTATATACTTTATTTAGTTATAATTTGCATATATCTGAATGTTGTTGTAGTCTTAGTCCAGCGCCTTCTGGCCACGAGGTCCTCGTACCAGCTGCTAAAGCCGAGCCACCTGGAGCCGCCGATGGGGTGGGTGCTTTGCTCATTGTTGAAGTACTCCCACCACACCCCAGTTGTGGTCTTGAAGCCAACGAGGTATAGGTTGTCAACGCGCATGTCGACTGTGAGGAAGCTAGTCGAGTTGTGGAGGACGACATGGAACCACAGCCTGGGACCGTTTGATCACATTTTCCCATACTATGTGGACGAAGTTGTCGTAGTCAGCTCGATGAAAGAATCCCTGATCTCAGGTGTTTCCAGATTGTAGATTGTGAGTGTTGATTGATTGTGTATTGTCTGTGATATAGGCATCTATATGTAGTAGGAGAAATAGGTACCTATGTAAATTTCAGAAACATAATCAGCCTAGTGTGATCTCAAGCATTATGTTATTGATGCCATTCTTTTTTTTGCATAAATTCCTAATCAATGCTCAAACCAATTAGGCCTGGAGAGTTTTGTAGCATATGTTTTTAGAAACATAAAGATTTCTTTCTGCCGATATAATATATTATTTTAGCCATATTACAAAAAGTTCTATAAAGTACAGTTTGTGAGCCTACAATGCAGGCTCTCTATGACTGTATTAATTTCATAAACTTCTTTTTTTGATTAAATTTCACTTTAGTATTGATATTTAATTTTTATAGTATTATTTTTTATTGTGCGATTTGTATATTTTTAATATAAAATATTATATATCGCGTAACGAAGCATGCATGGTTATCAGGTTCGTCAAAAAAAAAAATCGTCACCCTGTGCAAGGTACGTACGGGCATAGATAGATTGCAAACCAGATTTTTTGAGATTATATTATTTTTGGCTGATGTTGGATCAGAGATGGTCGCGATGCCTATACCTAACGCGCCAATACTGGCCTTCCTAATAAATCCAGAAATTACAAAATCGTCGCCGCTTACATTGGCAGGGGAAATGGATCGCAAGAAATGAATAGGAATTCGGAAACCCAATTGGATTCAACCTTCTATCTACACGCACACATATGTAATGGCTAGGAATTCGGAAATCCAGTTGGAGCCGTCAGTCCGTCACCGTATTCCCTTCAACCTTCTATCCCGACTAGGATTCAGCCAACGGAGCAGCCACACGGTATCCACATAGGTAAAGCAAATCAAGGTGTACGCAGACGCCGAACAGTCTGAAATCTTGAAGCATCCAGAACAGTTTTACCCTATATATAAACAGGCTAGAGCCGGTCAGCAGTAGATACTCGCGACTTCCACGATAAATGGCGAACCACGAGCATCTTCTGGAATCGTAAGTCTCTAGATCTCTACCTCTCCCTCTGTTAATTGCTTGGAACTTGGAAGTCATCCCTTAGTTTCTTCTTTAATTTGCTCATGCACACGCCAGTGCCCTAGAAATTAACAAAATCCTTTCCATATTTTTACAATGGAATCAACATGTTTATGCCTGGTTCTGGACCCAAATATAATCTCTAGGGTTTAGTTTCAGTCTTATAGACTTTTTTTTTGAGGAAAGCCATTAGGCGCACTTTATTGATTTTGCAAGACAGTTACATCTTTCACCAAGGCTCTTAGCAGAAAACTAGGGGGTTCATTGATCCAATTACATGTAAGCTTCTCATGGAGCGCTATTCAAGCTAATTCATGGGCTACACCATTTGCTTTCCGTCTACAATGTTCTAATGAAATAGAAACAAAATCAAGCCACATCAGTTCACACTGCTCATAAATTGGACCACTGATGGTAGCTGTGAATCCCCCTTGTCGCATTGTCTCCACTACCTCCAAGCAATCAGATTAAATTCTTATTCTATTGCATCCCATTGTCTGAGCTAGTACCAATTCTTCTCTAAGTGCAGTTACTTCAGCAGTAATAGCATCAGACATGAACTCAAGATAGCTTAAGGAACCCGTTGAGTCCCTTATAATCGCACCTGTTTCTTCCGATTCGAGTTCAGATGTATAACTTGCATCTACATTCAGTAGTAATTCACTTTCAGGTGGTCTCCTCCAACATTCTTCTTTCTTAATGCAATGCATATCCAAATAAGCACTATATATATCTTCGTTTGAGTTCCCAGGTGAATTTTGGGAAAGAGAAAAAGAACGTGTTACGACTTACAATTTTACAGTTTGTAGTTTTTAGTATTTTTCTTCTGTCACACGGTTTGGTGTAGAGTGTTCACTGTTCGATCAGCGAGACTTTGGGAGTTTGGAGTACATGCTGTTTCGATCCCTCAGTATTAGACCTATACTATAATCATGTTTTTGACATTGGCTTGTCTTTGCAGGCAGATGATTATTGATTTACTTTTCAACAAAATTATAATAAATAAGATGCACGAGAAATTACTTTTTTAAATGAGTGTGGTAATTAACTTTCAACAGTGCCCTCTATTTAGCCATATAGGAAAAACAAAAACTCCATCAACAATACTTTAATATCTTGCCTATAGCTATACAGCAAATCTGAAGAGAGGGCAAGGGGCACGACAAAAACCATGCCACATCTTAACCCTTGAAATAAGAGAGAAAAATAGCCAGCATTGTTGAGATTGGCTGGGTTCTTTAGTTTTTGCTGCTATTTCATTTGTTCTAAGTATATTCCCTTTCGTGTAAGATTCCGTCTGTGGGCTCGAAATTAGAATGCCATGCCTCTGCTGAAATAGTAGTATCCATACTGCTTGATATTTTGTTTGCTTCGCTGAAGTTACTATAAATAGAACTGGTTAATTCTCGTCTTGTTTTACTGCAATTGAAATAATCTGTGCTGGCACTGTACTGTTTCAGCACAAACGAGAGTCTTGAAGGCCAGAGCAGTGCTGAATCCACACTGTCCCTGCAGGAACTCAACGATGCTTTGATTGGGAAGCCAGAGCAGTGCTGTCCTTCTGAAGTTGCAGCCCCACGTATCGGTACAAGGGGGAGATATGCAAGGTAAGGCTGATAGCCGCTTTTTTGTGTTTTGAATTTTGATATGAATGTACCTTGCTTGTCCCTTTCCATTTTGCTTTCAAGTTCTTGTACTCTCGAATGGAAGATGCAAACGTGACCAACCCTGTGGTCTGCAGTTTATTGCACTTCAAATATAAATAATCTGCCTGATTTCAAGCTTCTCATAAAAAGAAGGGCAAAGACCATAAATTTGAATGAAGTAAAATAGGCATCCATACCTCAGATTCATTCATATGTTCTTGTTAACTAAGAGCGGTCACAGCTCCATTGTACGGAAATAAGGTATGAAACATATGGTGGATCATATATCACAATTCACAAAGAAGCACAAATGTGAACATCATCATTCTTCTGCGTGAACTTTTGATCATTATGTGTTGTTATATATGAGAATTGATGAACTTTGATCATTATGTACTGACATATGGGAATTGATACCCATTTGTTTTACAACATAGGAGTAAAGCGGGATGGGCTTCCAAGGAACGGAGTACTCCTGAAGGTTACAACCGGGAGGCACACGCTTGGCAGTTTGAATCCCCTTTCTCGCAAGGGATGAGCGCTAGCAGTATAATGGATGCATATGTAGATGCATTTCCAGCTCCTGCTGCTGTCCGTCCACCAAAGAAGAAGAAGTCACCCGAGGAAATGAAAGCGATCAGAGAACAAAAAATCGTGCAGAGTGAAAGAGACTCGGTGCACCATGTTGAGACAGCCTTGAGTAAATACAACAGAGCAAACAACACCACGGTAATGTCACTGTCTCTTTTGTCTCTCTCTGTACCAAATAGTTACCTGCGGTTTGAACCTTAGATTTTTTTTTAAAAAAAAATGCCCTTTTGTGCTATTTTCAGTTTGAGCTGGACGAGATAACAGTGAAGTGCCTGTTTTTTGAGTTTGGACGGCCTTGCTATCATTATAACTTCACAGCTAAGCCTGAGAAACAACATTCTGCTGATGCCTATGCTAAGCTTTTCTTCTCGGAGATTAATTGCCCTCTTCATAGTGAGGATGATGTATTGCTGTGTTGTATACTTGGGGAGAAAGATGCAGGTAATGGTTTAATATCTAGCTTCATTAATAATTTTCTGAATCTTCCTAACATTTTGGATTTACTCTTGTGCTGTGATACCATTTCATGTCACAGTTGCACACGACTTCTCTTGAGATTATTACAATAGGGCGATTATTTTCATCCTGTCCATATATAGTAAGCAACATCGGTTTCTTTAAATAATGGCTCATAGATGCATTGTTACATACTCCATGTCATGATGCGCAACAACCCGAACTATCTGATGGAACAATTAAGAAAATTGGTACTTTTGGGATAAATTCTTCCCCGTTCCAGCTTGAAGTTTTTTTTGTGTGCAGCATAAAACTTGTATTGCATTACTTGGGTTACCTAGATAATACTAGATATATTAGTGTAGTTAGACAACTACTGTTTTTTCCCTTTCGATCTTCAATGTTCATTTTGTTTATTTGACACTAGCCATGTTACAATTTTAGGTCATTGCCATGCCTGCGAGGATTATCGACCTACGATGGTTCACCCATCAAGTCGTGCATACGGTGGTGGTAATACTACTGCTATCGATTATCCTGATGAGGACAGCTCAAGCTCAGATTGTGACTATTATTAGCATCTCGCTTGAAATCCAAGAACAGCGCCTAGATCATTTGGCCATGGTTCACCTTTTGCTGTAAAGGGTTTAGCATCTCTGGGAGATATATATATATATTTTGAGTGATATTTCGAAATCTGGACCCTGCTTGTAATACAATCGCAGGCATCCAATTTTTTTTCGTCTTTCACTTTTGCCTTTGTGATTACAATAAACGTACATGTCCGATTTTCTGATCTGACGGAAAATTAATAAGCCATTGGCCATCTTTGTATTTCACTACATACTCACGTTTGGAGGAAACTAGGGCTAGGGTATTACTCCGTTCACAAAGATGAGACACCTAAGTACCTGTAATAAACTAAAACTACAACGTCTTAAACTGGTTACTGGTGCCACACATGCTACAAGCTAAAGTCGATGACCTCGGCAAACTGTAGGCTACAACCAAACACATCTCGCCCCATGCATCGCGGCAGAGCTAGCGGGTGCACATGACCAAGGATCTGGGATTGGGCCCGAATCGACTGAATTTCAGCGAAATTCGCCCAATTCGGCCCAGCCCGAAATAAAACTAAACGGGCCAAATATTTCAGCCCATTTTTTTAACACAATTATTACTCTCCGGACCTGAATTATACTAGTATAATACTCGTGCTAACGATCAGTAAAAAATAGTAGCCACTTGCCGCCGACGCCGGCCGTGACGACGAGCCGGAGCTGCAACGGTCCCACCGGCGCGCGCGAGGTGCACCACGTCACGGCGCCGCGCCTGCGCACACGCACCATGGACCGCCACGACGGCGCCGACGCGTCCACCGCTGCGTGCGCGATCTCGACGGCCGCGATGTCCGTCTGACCGCCCTGGTTGACAATGGAGATGCAAGGGGGGAGCGGCGACGCGGGGAGTGAGGCTGGCGACTCTTCCTTCGCCGTCGTTTGACAAGCGACTCTCCGTCTGATCCCGGTGCCTTCGACCAACAAGTAAGTCAGTCGGCTGCTCTCCTCCTTCCTTGGCTGGTCATGGCTCTCCCTGTGTTGCCAAACCTTTCCTACAACCCTACCATTCAGACTCTTGCTGAAGTGTCCCGCCTCTTTGGCACTCCGGTCTATTGCGCTTCCTCTGATGACTCCTCCTTTGCTCTCGTTGTTGCCTTTGGACGGTGTAAGTATAAGCTTTGCTCCGTTGGAGTCATCCTTCAACCCTCACAACGCCGGTCGCCACCTCCGGCACCGCCGTCCAGACGCAACTCCGCTAGCGATGGAACCTGGATCCGGCTCGCGTCGCTCCTGGGCCGACATGGCCTACGCTGAAGAGGCTGCGAGGGATGCTGCTAGATCTGCCTACCCCGAGCTGCCGCCGCTCACGGCCGCTGCTCACGCCTCCCTGGTGCTGCGCACAACCTCCCTCGACTTAGATGCGACGCCGTTCTCTTCGCCTGGGGCAGGCTACGGGGACCGGCTCCACTTCACCGACTCTGAGGCCTCCTTTGGAGACTCAGATGCGTCGCCTTTGCAAGGTAATGTTGGTGCTCCTGTACCCGTTCTGCGGCGGCGGTGGCGTCGTATATGTCGTCATAGGCCCTTTCAGGGGTCTCTCGCTGCCCCACCCCCGTCGCCTGCACCTGTCGCCCATCCATCTGTGCTGGCCACCCACCCGCCCCAAATGACAGGTCAGCTAGATGCGGATGGCTTCCGTGAGGTGGTCAGTCGCCGGCACTGGCGGCGAATGGTCGTTCAACGCCGCCCGGTGCCCGCGAACCTGGTGGGCAAATGCTTCAACTGCCTATCGGAGAGCCATGTCAAGGCAGACTGCACTTCGCCGCCTCGCTGCTTTCACTGCCTCGGTGAGGGGCACCAGGAGCGTTCCTACCCTGCGCTTGGTCGGGACACCGTCAAGCGGGGACGCTCCCCGGCCATGGGTATCGAGCGGCGGGGTAGGGGAGGCCGACGTCGTCGCTCTCGCGAGTCAGCGGCGGCCACTGTTTCAGGTCGTTCTGCCTCCACTGGTCGGTCACCGTCGGTCCCGCCGGTCTGTGCCCCCTACTCCGGAACCAGCCCCTGCTGCTTCTGTCCCTCCGGATGCTGCGGCCACCTACTCGAGGGAAGCGAATTCGCCGGTCATCGCTGATGCACCGGCCCGGTCGTCTTGCGAGAACGAGGTGCCGCTGCCTTCGGCGGTGGGAACTGTTCTTGGCATTGAGCCGGCTGCGGAGGATGTCGCCGGTCCTTCCAGATCTGGGAGGGGCAAAGGTCGTGCTCGCCTCCATGGGGCTGAGGAGCCGACGGCTTCGCCGCGGACGCGTGCACGGTCACCGCTGCGTCAGCTGGTGGTGGTTCCCCGCACACCGGCACTTCAAGCGGTAGAGGATGCTCTGTCCATGGCCCTGCTTGCGCTGGTGCTGGGCACTAGGCCGCCGGTGACCCCGGCCTTGCTTCTTCAACATTTGTATGACCATTATGGATTCTTGGAGGATCGGGTCATGGTGCGGCGAACAAGACCAGATGACTTCATCATGCGGTTCTCCAACCAGGATGACCTACAGCGCGTCCTCGACAACTAGAGGCCGGAGGGGGCAGCATTTACCATGCGATGGCGGCGTTGGTCCCGGCTGATCCTTGGATCGGCTGGCGCATTCCGCTACCGATGCCTAGTCGGGATAAAGGGTCTACCGTCGCATGCCCGCTCGACTGAGGTGGTCCAATGCATCCTTTGTTCTGCTGAAGCCAGGGCGGAAATTGCCAACCCGAAGGCTATGGCGGATCCTGATGATGAGTGTGAACTGTTCGTTGCTAGCTGGTGCGCTCATCCTGACCTTGTTCCGGATGAAATTATCATGGCGGTGCCAGAGCCGGAGGAGGATCATGATGGTGGATCTCCGCTATACCTCCGACCCCATGAGATCATTCATGATGAAGTACCGGCCTTGCGATACCTGATACGGCTGAGGTTCATTGAGTATCAAGATTGGTATACGCCGCCGCCATCGTCCGATGATGAAATGGACTACGGAGACGACGATTCTGACAGCGACGACAGCAATTTCAACAGCTACTACCCTAGATTCTGTGATGGAGGTAGCGGCGGTGGCCGCCGTCGGCCGCGTACAACCAGATTCGGCCGGTCGGATGAGCCGAGGCTTGGGCCGGGCTCCGGGCCCGCCTGTCGCCCACGTGATTCATCGTATGCCATCGTTGTGGGGAAGTGGGAGGGCCCTGTCGTGTCGCCTAGGGGCGCTCTACTCTATGCCAGTGGTGCTGCCAGGCGCGTCACAGAGTTCACGCGTGTCGCGGCGCTAGGGGGCCAGCCATTTGACCCTGACTGCCCGCCACGGTGCTCACCATCTCCTGTCAAGACTAGGGCCTTGGACCTGATGCTCGTGGAGACAAGCCTGTGCACGCCACAAAAGGCGATTAGTGCCTGTGAAGTGCAGGCCGAAAAAAACTCCTTTCATTGCTGGCCTGGGGTTGGCTAGGAGACACTACGCAGTGGTCGCAGGCTCATCCAGACGGCCATCGACGACTACTTTGAGCTTCTCGTAGGCCGTTTGGCGCGTATCAAGTGTACGTCGGGGGTCGACCTTGACCTGTCCTTCTACAGGGACATGAACCAGGAGCCGGTCCATGGTGCACCACGCCTTTTGGGTGATGAGGTCGATTTGTGCATGTTTGGTCCTGAAGGCTCCTCTGGACCAAATTCTCCAATGCACGGGGACGTGATCTACGGTCATCTTTCGTCTCCGCCCACCGAGGTCGCCTTTGAAGATGAGCCTGTGATTCCAACGTCACGTTCTCAGGAGGCACGGCTGGAGGCAGACGCTGATCCACCGAACAAAGTAGATGCTTTCATCGCCGCCTTCAAGAAGCCGTTGCAGCAGCGTATCCTGATGTCAATGCCAAAGGCGCATGTCACCAGATTGGAGCAGGCTCATCTCAGAACAGACGCTGAGCTTGTGCCCAAGCGAAGTGCAAGACTAGCCGCCAAGAGCAAGAACCGACTGCCAAAGCCTGAAGCCCAAGCAAGGAAAGTGATGATGAAGAAGGCAGGGATACAAGTCAACACGGAACTCGAAGATGCGGCGAGCTTTGAGGAATTCCATGAAGCTTTCAAACTACCATTGTCTCCATTCACCAGAGAGGCCATGGAGGTGCTCCTGCATGGCAATTCGCCGCAGGCTACACGCCGTGCTCATGCTGTCTAAGCAGGCAGCGGATGTCGCTGTTTAATCAAACCATGATAAATCATAAAATGTTTATTTGGAACGTCCGCGGTCTTAACTCGCGGGCACGTCACGATGCAGTGCGCGAGTTTGTGACTTGGGAGCGAGTCTCCTTAATCTGTCAAGTTGAGACAAAACTCACTGCGCTGCAGCCTTGTATCCTCAATGATATAATGGGAAGAGCGTTTGATTATGTCTCTTTGGCTTCTGAGGGTGCCTCCGGAGGCATCATTGTGGCCTGGCGGCAGAATGCCTGGACAGCTTCTGCTCATATCTGTCGTCATTTTTCAGTGTCTGTCAACCTGAAGGCAGTGGACTCGTCTTCCTCTTCATGGACGCTTGCTGTCGTCTATGGGCCGGTGGACGATCAGCTCAAACGAGACTTCCTTGGTGAGCTCAGGATGATACATGCACAGAGCTTACAGGCGCTTCTGGTCTGTGGGGATTTCAATCTTATTTATCAAGCTGCGGACAAGAACAATGATCGGCTAAACCTTAGAACTATGCGTCGCCTCAGGCGTGCAATTGATGACTTGGTGCTGGAAGAGCTCTATCTTCACGGGAGGCTTTACACGTGGAGCAATGAACGCCGACATCCGACCATGGAGCGCATCGATCGAGCATTTGAAACTGTACCGTGGTTAGAGATGTACACGACGCACCATCTCAGGACACTTTCATCGGACAGTTCCGATCACGCGTCGTTGCTGCTGCAGCTATGCATGGAGCCCTGTGCACGATCAAGGTTCCGGTTTGAGCCCTTCTGGGTGCGCATGGATGGCTTCCTGGAGACTATCGCTCAGTCATGGGAATGCCAAGTGCCCAATGTCGATGCTTGCCGCCTGCTTGACATAAAGTTCAGACGAACAGCAAAGGCGCTGCAAAGTTGGAGCATGCTGAAGGTGGGCAGTATACGCTCGCAGCTATTTATGACCAGGGAGATCATTGCCCAGCTAGACAAAGCACAAGAATCTAGAGCTCTAGCTATGGACGAGCTGGCCTGGCGCCGTGAACTCAAATGTCGCAGCCTAGGATTAGCGTCCTTGGCTCGCACCATTGCCCGCCATTGGTCGCGCATTAGATACCTGGAAGACGGAGACGCAAACACAAAATTTTTCCATCTCTAGGCCTGCCATAGAAACAGGAAGAGCTACATACCGGCACTGCTTTATGAAGGAGCATGGGTTTCATCGGAGGAAGACAAGGAAGAAGCGGTTTACAGCCACTACAAAAGGATCTTGGGGACCCCTTATCAACGTTAGCACTCGCTGCAATTTGTTGATCTGCTGCCGACAATTGACCTAACAGGTATTGATGCATGCTTCTCAGAGGAGGAGATTTGGGCAGCAGTGAAGGACCTACCGTCCGACCGTGCTCCTGGACCTGATGGGTTCAACGGTATCTTCTACAAAGTAGCCTGGGGGATAATCAAGCAAGACATTGTTAATGCTTTCAATGTTGTATGGTCCCTGGATGGTAGAAGTTTCTACCACCTCAACTGTGCTCTCATGATCCTGATACGGAAGGAGCAGCCAAATTCTTTAAGTGACTACAGGCCCATCAGTTTGATTCACAGTTTCAGTAAATTTTCACCAAATGTCTAGCGAGATGGCTCGCGCCGCGACTGCATGAGATTGTGTCACCTAACCAATGTTCCTTCATAAAAGGACGCTCAATCCATGATAATTTCAGGGCTGTGCAGTTGACTTCTCGTTGGCTAAATGCTAAGAAGGTTGCTGCTGTGCTGTTGAAGCTGGATATCGCGAAGGCTTTTGACTCAGTTTCATGGCCATTCTTGTTAGAAGTGCTCCAACACATTGGCTTCCCCAGGAGATGGACTGACTGGATTTCCTTACTGCTTTCAAGTTCTAGCACTAAGATCATCATGAATGGAAGGCCAGGGAATAGGATAACGCTTGCAAGGGGTCTTAGGCAGGGGACCCGATTTCTCCGATGCTCTTTGTTATTGTGATGGAAAGCCTGAACTCTTTATTCAAAGAAGCTGATCGTCGCGGATCTCCGTGCGTCATTATACGCTGATGACGTGGTGCTCCTGGTTGCGCCTACGCAGACTGATCTTGCGTGTGTGCAGCAGGTGCTGCTTCTCTTTGCTGGTGCATCAGGACTGATTACCAACATTAACAAATGCGTTTCTCCCCTATCAGCTGCTCTGAGGATCAGTTGGCAATAGTGCAGCAGGCGTTTCCATGCACCGTCACCCCCTTCCCATGCAAATACTTGGGTATTCCTTTATCCCTCAGAAAGTTAAGAAGATGTGAGGAGCAAGTTCTAGTGGACAGAGTAGCAGCAAGAATTCCTACATGGAAATCAGGTCTCCTCAATCATGCAGGAAGGACTGTCCTTGCCAAAGTGACTTTATCTGCAATCCCTGTCCACATTAGTATTGCCTGCTGCTTGTCAAATTTGGCAATCGCACAGATTGACAAGCGACGCAGGGCCTTCCTATGGGCTGGGGCTGAGTCGGTAGTTGCAGGGCACTGCAAGGTGGCCTGGCCAACTGTTTGTAGGTGTTGACACCGTTTTTGGACAAGTATCTTTGGACGCGTATCTAGAGTTAATGAGGTGTAGATCGGTAGGCAGAAAAGTGGTGACTAGTCTACAGAAGAGTTGCCGATGAGGGTTGGTGCCGAAGAGAAAACGATGGGATTTGGCCAAGTCTAGGAGTGGTGATAGATTCGTGCCGATGACTAGTGCTGATGGTTGCCGATGGCTATGAGAGGTGGTTTGCCGATGGTCATGGAGAAGGGCGCAGGGGTTGTCGATCGACTCATGGTGGTGTATCGATCGGTTGTGGAAGATGATTTAATGTTTTCCATAGTTATTAGAGTTTGTTTTGTATACGGATTCTGTTTAATTTAGAATTCGAGTCCTGGTCGTGTCTGATTGTAACCCTTTTTTGGGCAGGGTATAAATATAAGACCCCGTAGCGATGTAAGAGACACAATCAATCAAACATAAGTTTTTACACATATTCTAGCATCTACTTTTTCGACGACTTCATCACCCTACATATTTTTCCTTTTACTTACGAGTTCTTAGGGATTCTTTGAGTCAACCTCGATGAGTTCTTGAGTTCCGCATGAATACCTCTTAGCCGTGACATCTGGGTGCATCGCTGTTGTCAGGACCAAAGTGTTCGAGTTACCACCTTTGTCAATTGTAAGGTCAAATCGGTTGGCACGCCTTAACATCAAATCGGGTATTAGCCCTTTGTGTTTGCAGATCTACTTTTGCATCAACACATCTTTTGGCACGCCCGGTGGGATAGAGATTCAACATCAAGATCAACATGTCGAACACCGATTTCGACTTGAAGAACGTCATCCCCGTGACAGAAGCCAATCTCAGAGATGAACAGAAGCAAGCTATGGCAAAAGCTATGGAGGACTACAAGCAGCTATGCTTAAAATCCTTCAGTATCAACAGGAGTGGCGAGGTGATCCAAAAGGAAGCATTGCTGATGCCTCGGCAAATCACTTTTGAAGCCAATCCTGGTAAACTACAAGAGATGGTTGACAATGCTATTAATCATGTTCTAATCAATCAATCTAGTGTGTTGTCCAATACAGTTTTCAATGCTGTGGCTAGAACTTTCAAAGAAGGACAAGTACCGCCATCTTATGTGGGCCCAGCCTATCATGAGCCAAGGGCATCATCGGTTACAGCTCTATCGGCTACTACGGCCGTTGCGGGTACAAAAGTTACTTCTCCTCCAAGCACATTAGGGATAACTAATGCGCAATCTACACTGATGACGACCAATCCATCAACATCAGAGGGACAAGTCAAACATGCTACAGATTTATTGGCATCAGCAATGTCAGGGTCTGTTCCTCCCAATTGGTGGGGATATGGTATGCCCCTAGAGTTTATGGCAAATAGCTCTGGGACGTCTCAAGCGGCTAACATGACAGGCAAGGCTCCTATGGCATCGGCACCCCAGGCTCGCCGATGACTCAGAATCCCCAGTATTCTACAACTACTACTGCAAGACCTTTTACTGGGAATTCTCAAATGCCAACGTTCCAGATGCCTAACGCATCGGAAGATTCAATGCCGACGCAGCAAAGGTTTACAACACAGCCAGGGTATGCCAATTCAATGATAATGCCCAATTATCAGCCATCGGCAGGACCTACACCGATGAATGTCAATAATGGATGGACAGGGCAGTTTGTCTTTCCACAAATACCTCAGCAGAATCATCAGGCTATGGGATTTCAACAGGACCAGTGCAACCTAGATTTCAGAATCAAGGGTTGATCAATCAGCCGATGAATCTTGGTCAGCAAGTTGGCGGCCAACATGCGGTGGCAAATCCTATGTTCCCTGGAGATCGTGCACCGCAGAGACACGTGGAAGCTTATCAGCATATGTCAGATCCACAACCAGCTCATCGGCAAGATGCCGATGCTTACTGGGCTGATAAGATAGCTGAGGTGATGAGAGACCAATTTGGGATAAAACCCAAAGTCAACACATACTCTTATCGGACACCGTATCCTCCTGCATATGACCTAATTCCACTTCCAAATCGGTACAAGGTGCCGGAATTCACCAAGTTTTTGGGACAGGATGATACATCAACCATGGAGCATGTTAACAGGTTCATCATCTAGTGTGGGGAAGCTGCTAACAGAGATGAGTTAAGGGTTCGTCTATTTTCATCATCTTTGTCTGGATCGGCCTTTACTTGGTTTATTTCATTACCTCCAAACTCAGTAATCAACTGGGCCGATCTAGAAAAATAGTTCCATAAATACTTCTTTTCTGGAGTACATGAGAAGAAGATTACCGATTTAGTCAGGCTAAGGCAGCGCAACGATGAATCGGTTGAAAGCTTTGTACAAAGGTTGCGAGATGTTAAGAATAAATGTTATAGTCTGGTTCTAGATGATTGGCAGCTTGCCGATTTGGCTTTTCAAGGATTGTTGCCACACATTAAAGACAAGTATGCTTCTCAAGAGTTTGAAAGTCTGAGCCATTTAGTGCAGAGGATTTCAGACCAAGATATCAGAGCTTTTGAACCTAAGAGAGCATGAAACAAAAAGGTGTCATTTGTCGATGAGGCAACAACCTCAAACTCTGATGAAGAACCAGTCATCGGCTTGGCAGAGTGGGTAAAGAATAAGAAGCCGATGTCTTGCCCTTTTGAGCATAAAGAACGAGAAAAGTTTGCATTTGATATCACCAAGGCCGATAGGATATTTGATTTTCTGCTTCAGGAGGGGCAAATTAAGTTATCACCCAATCATGTGATTCCATCGGCAGAGGAATTAAAGAAGATTAAGTACTGCAAGTGGCATAATGCAACATCCCACAGTACAAATGAGTGCAAGGTTTTCAGGCAACAGCTACAATCGGCTATAGAGTCTGGGAGAATTAAGTTCAATAGCTCCAAAGCTCAAAAACTGATGAAGATCGATCAACATCCTTTCCCTACAAATATGTTGGATGCTAAGGGAAAAACCAAAGTATTGACTGGCAGCTAAAAGAAGCGCATCGGTGGATCTCAACATCAAATTACTGCCGATGATGCCAAAGGCAAGGGTTTGATCCAAGAAGGAACCAGCTCAGGAAGGCCTCCCCGATCTGGCATTGTGATCACTCATAGAAGGCACCGAGAAACCTGGCAGCAGCATGAAGATCGGTATCGGCGCCAACAAGGGTATCGTCGTCGGGAAGAAGAAATACACCGATAAGAGTGGAATCGGCATAAAGATCATTGGAATTGCCCGTTCTTCATCCACTGTTGGGAACAAAACATCAAGCTACCAACTGTTAGAGACTGCCCTGAGTGTAATGGCTATAATCAGTATGATAGACCAAATCGGCAGTATCAGAACAATGATCGGCGTTTTGGTGGGCCAATTAGAGAAAGGACATCGGTTCATGATCGACTGGGGGGCAGACTCAGTGTGCACGATAGGCTTGGTGAACGTATTGGCTATTTTCCAAGAAGCCAAGAAGAGCTTGAGGAGATGGCAGATGCACGAGTTCCTGATGAATTCATATTCTGTAGGGATGCCAATACATATCGAGTAGAATCAAGGGAAAATCGTCACCAGTCGGTGAAGCAGACACAACTTCCTCCATGGTGTCCAGAGGGGTTGACAAGGACACAGAAAAGAAGGCTGCAGCAGGAGCGACAAGAAGAACTGAGTAAAGGAGAGAATTTTGCTAAGACTGGAGATCGGCAGCAGTCAGATCCTAAAGGAAAAGGTCCATCGGCAGACGTTAATATGGTGTTTACGTTGCCGATGGAATTCCTTGCACCTTTTAGTGATGATGAGGAGGAAAATTTTCTCGAACAGATAGCTCAGTTGGCTCTAGATCCGATGACGGCTACTTTTGAAAAGCCCGCCGATAATGAGAGACAACACCTTAAAGCTCTGTTCGTCAAAGGTAGGGTTGATGGACAGCCGATGACCAAGATACTTGTTGATGTTGGGCTGCTATCAATATTATGCCGTATGCAGTTTATCGGAAACTTGGAAAAGGAGATCAGGATTTGACCAAGACCGATATGATGTTAAAGGATTTTGAAGGAAATGTGACTTCAGTCAAGGGATTTAGGGTTTAGGGTTTAGGGTTTATGGTGTTGAGTTGACCATCGGCAGCAAAACCTTGCCGACAACTTTCTTCGTCATCAGTGGAAAGGGTGCTTATAATCTACTATTGGGGAGAGATTGGATCCATGCCAATTGTTGCATCCCATCTACGATGCACCAATGTTTGGTTCAGTGGGTAGGTGACAAGATTGAAATTGTCCCAGGAGATTCTTCATATGTCATCGCATCGGTAGAGGCAGATACTTATGAAAGGACCAGATGCATTTCAGGGGAGATTTGGGAAAAGGATTTTCTCCAAGTTGCCAATTATGAAATTCCAACGATCCAAGCAGTCGGTTCTGATGAGGAGACTTAATGGATAGGTTTGCCGATGATGGAAAATTAGGCCAGGGGTTTACATCGGCCGATGATTTAGTAGAAGTAGATATAGGTAATGGTGATAAGCTAAGGCCTACTTTTATTAGTGCTAAGTTAGATTCCGAGTGTAAGCAGTAGTTAACCAATTTGTTAAAGGAATACAAAGATTGCTTTGCTTGGGATTATACCGAGATACCTGGTTTAGACCGATCTATTGTTGAACATCGGTTACCTATCAAATCTAGATTTCGGCCGCATCAGCAGCCAGCTCGCTGATGTAATCCTAATATTCTTCCTGATATTAAGGCCGAAACAACTAAAATTATTGAAGCTAAATTTATTCGACAATGTCGATATGCCGAGTGAATTTCCAATGTTGTTCCAGTTTACAAGAAGAATGGGAAGCTTCATGTCTGCATTGACTTTAGGAATCTTAACAAGGCTATGCCGATGGATGGTTATCCAATGCCAGTTGCCGATTTACTAGTTGATGCTGCAGCCAGACATCGGATCATTAGCTTTATGGACGGCAATGCAGGATATAATCAAATATTCATGGCCAAACAAGATATTCCAAAGACTGCATTTAGATGTCCTGGTCATGTTGGGTTATTCGAATGGATAGTCATGACCTTTGGCTTGAAAAATGCTGGTGCTACTTATTAGAGGGCTATGAATTTTATCTTTCATGAATTCATCAGCAAGCGTTTGGAAATCTATATTGATGACGTGGTGGTTAAGTCTGGAGATTTTGCAAAGCATCTTGCCATTCTTCGAAAGGTGTTGGAGTGCACAAGGAAACATGGTTTAAAGATGAATCATAATAAGTGTGCATTTGGTGTATCGGTAGGACAATTTCTTGATTTCATGGTGCATCAGAAAAGAATTGAAATTAGTAGGAGGTCTATTGATGCTATCAGCAAAACAGTTGCTCCCACCAACAAAACTGAACTCCAATCTCTGATCGGCAAGATAAATTTTATCAGGTGATTTATATCTAACTTGTATGGTAAGATTCGTGCTTTTAGTCCTTTACTTAAGTTGAAAGCCGATCAAGAGTTTGTGTGGGGAAGAGAGCAACAGTCAGCATTGGATGAAATCAAGAATTATTTGACAAATCCTCCAGTTCTGATTCCATCTCAGCAAGGAAAACCTTTCAAATTGTATTTATCTGACAATGGGATGGTCATTGGTTCGGCTCTAATTCAAGAATTTGAAGGGAAGGAACGTGTGATTTATTATTTAAGTAGAAGACTAGTTGATGCTGAGACAAGGTATTCGACAATTGAAAAAATATGTTTATGCTTATACTTTTCATGTATTAAGTTGAGATACTATTTGCTATCAGCCGAATGCACCGTTATATGCAAAGATGATGTAGTCCGGTACATGCTATCTATGCCAATTATGAGTGGTAGAATCGGCAAATGGATTTTGGCGCTGCCGGAATTTGATCTACGTTACGAATCGGCTAAGGCGGTTAAAGGGTATATTATGGCCGATTTTGTGACTCAGCATTGTGGTGAAGTAGGGACTTTGGAGATTGTTCCTTGGATGCTCTTCTTTGATGGATCCACGTGTGACCGGGGGGCAGGAATTGGTATAGTATTAATTTCTCCTCGAGGAAAGAAGTATGAGTTCTCTTTACCGATTGTTGCCACGTCAACGAATAATCAAGCTGAATATCAGGCTCTGATCAAAGGGTTGGAATTGCTAAAAGAGGTTCATGCCGATGATGTTGAGATCTTCGGCGATTCTATGCTTGTTATAAATCAATTGGCTGGGATTTATGAATGCCGAAGCGAGGTCTTGATAACCTATTATGAAAAGAGTATGCAACTGTTAAGGGAATTCAAGAATTTCCGATTGGAGCACGTTCCTCGATTACATAATAAAGAGGCTAATCGGTTAGCTCAACATGCCTCGGGGTATCAACCTATCTTAAATATGTTATCGGCAATCAGTACCGATGATTGGAGAAAAGAAATCATTGATTACTTAAAGGATCCATCTAAAAAGGTTGAGAGGTGTGTCAGGTTTCAAGCTACTGAGTATGTACTCCTTGGAGAAGAGTTATATTATCGGACGATAGATGAAGTTCTACTCAAATGCTTGGGTGATGATGGGGCTAAAAACTTAATGGGTGAGATCCATGAAGGAGTATGTGGAGCACATCAATCGGCTTTTAAAATGAAATGGATGATTAGGAGAAACGGATATTATTGGCCAACTATACTTGAGGATTGCTTTAAATATTTCAAAGGTTTTCAAGGATGTCAGAGGTTTGGTAATATTCAAAGGGCATCCGCATCGGCCATGAATCCTATTATTAAGCCTTGGCTGTTCCGGGGGTGGGCTATTGATCTAATCAGCCAGATCTATCCGCCATCAAGCAAGGGGCATAAGTTCATCTTAGTTGCCACTGACTATTTTACTAAGTGGGTTGAAGCTATTCCTTTGAAGAAAGTAACATCGGCTAACATGATTGATTTTGTGAAAGAGCATAGTGTTTACCGATTTGGTATTCCTCAAACAATCACTACCGATCAAGGTACTATGTTCACATCGGGGGAGTTTGATGAATTTGCAATCGGTATGGGGTTAAAGTGTTGAATTCTTCTCCTTATTATGGTCAAGCCAATGGACAAGCTGAAGCATCTAACAAATGAATTATTAAGCTCATCAAACGAAAGATTGAAGAAAATCCTAGAAGATGACATACATTGTTGAATGAAGCTTTGTGGTCATATCGAATGACATGTCATGGATCGACCAAAGTTTCACCTTATCAGTTAGTATATGGACACGATGTAGTGCTACCGTTGGAAATGAAGACTGGATCTAGGAGGATATCTTTTCAAAATCAACTGGCTGCCGATGACTATGCTACTTTGATGAGAGATGAGTTAGACGACTTGGCAGGGCATCGGCTGAAAGCTTTGATGAGTATAGAAGAAAATAAAAAGAGAGTTGCTAGGTGGTATGATAAAAAGGTGAAAGCTAAGGAGTTTTCCAATGGAGATTTGGAATGGAAATTAATTTTACGAATTGGGACTAAATGTTCAAAGTTTGGCAAATGGTCTCATAATTGGGGGGGTCCTTATCGGATAAATCGGTCTGCTCCTGGTAATGCTTATTTTGGAGACTCTCAAAGGAGTTGAATTTCCCAGAGCATTGAATGGAAAATATCTAAAGAGGTATTACCCAAGCATCTGGGTCGATGCATAAAATTTTAAGTGCCGATAACACTCCTATCGGCTGGGTAAAATTTATCTGGGGCTGTGCATAATGTTTTAAAAGGTGCCAATAACAGTCCTATCGGCTAGACTGGAATGATGAGAAGTCTCTAAGAGCAGGACGAAACAAGCCGCCGATGAAGAGCTTACAGATTAAGCAAAGCTTGAATGGCCGATATGGCGCGTAGGCGAATCTGGTCAGCTTCTTCTATCTCTCGGATGTCTTCATCGGCAGAACCCTCTACTGGCTTCAGCTTCTTCTTCATCTGCAATGCCTTACGGGCATGGATGTTCCGTTCTTGTTGGAGAGTTTTGATCATCTCAGGCAGCTGGCTTTCTTCTTGCTGAGCTTGAGTTAAGGCTTCTTCCACTTGTTTGAGCTCGGCTAGCAGGGTTTCTTTCTTGCCGATAGATCAGAAATCTTCTCTTTCAGCGTTTCCTCTGAAGACTGCAGAATGCCGATGCTCTTGTGTTTCTCATCGGCAAGGCGCTTTACTTGCATTACTTCCTCTATGAATTGGACGTGAGCAGCTCTATCGGCAAGACATTGGGTGGCTTTCTGATACTGAAGCTGGCGGCTTTCCAAGTGTGCAGCTTGAAACAAGATTTCTTCTGCATCGGCTGGGATCTGGCCCCAAAGGGCTTTAAATAGAGCTTTGGCTGGATCGGAGTCATCAACCAACTGAGCAGTATCTTGATGCAGCAGGGCCAACAGGTCTTCCAGCTTGATTTTGATTTCTGCCAATGAGACCCCTACTGCTTGGGAGGAGCTCGCTTCTTCACCTTCATCATCAGAAATATCAATAGCAAAGGAGAATAAGCTGTCTAGAGAGTCTTGTTCCTAAAAAGGGAGCAGAGATAAGTTGTCTGGTAGTCGGATGTTGAAAATAAAAAAATGGAGACCAGGGACTTACTTGTTTCAGTTTCGCGCTTTTGATGAAGGGATGCGGTCGGTGCTATAGGTTGATCGGCTGGAGTTGTCGATGGAACGATATCAACTGAGAAATAACAAGGGCAATAATTTAAAAGGAAGAAAATATATCCATCGGTGATAATTTTTATGGTCAGTACTTTACCTTGAGTTGGTGCGGTGCTTGTTTGTTCTGGAGGAATAACCGATGATATGATCAGATCCGCTGGATCGGCAGTCTGCTCAAGTACATAGGCTGGTGCTTCTTGTGGTTGAGGTGCTGGTTGAGGAGGAGACGACGCTTGCTGTGTCTCAATTTCTGGTGAAGAGGGGGACAATTCCACATGAATCGGCGACACTGGACGAGGGGGAGAAGATGGTGCTATTTTCTGACGCTTTGGTTGTGATTTGGTACTCTTGGGACCTTTCCTCTTGACTTGGCCAGGCTGGGGGGCATCGGCACTTGTTTGAGCACTTCTGGTTCTTGCCGATTTGCCAGTCTGCTGATGCAATAACAAAAGTTTCGTGAGTACAAATGTAACAGAATATTGATGAAATTTTGTTGAACAGTGAAAGTTACCAATGAAGTTCCCATAGCAGCCGATGTATCCTAAAAAGATTTTGTAAGTATAGAATGGAATCGGTATAAATTGAGGAAATAAAAAATCTACCTTGAAAGCTTGTGCCGAGGTAGCAGCGGCAACCGTTGGAGACGTCTTTGACCGCCTGGTGGTTATCTTCTTAAAACGCACATTCCGGTGCATTAGAGCTGCCAGGCTTGGTGCGTTGTTGCCGATCAGAGAAATTGGACCTGACGGGAGGAGTTCAATCGGCTTTCCACTTCTGCTGACTGTTGGTGGCAAGTTGTCGACCTGTTTGAAAAAGAGAAAGTGAGTTACTGATAAGGGTAAAAGTAACAAAAGAATTGAGGTATCGGTTGGGAACTTACATTGTTTTTGGGAACCTTATACTTGCGGTCGATCATGCCGCGGTATGTCACAGCCGATGTGCAGAATAGGTGTTCCTTCCACTCTTCCCACCACTGCTTGTACATCTGAGTGATGAAAAGGGCTGGGATCCATGCCGATAAATCAATGTCCAACGTATCGGCATTTCGCTGAAGCTGAGCTATTCTTATCCACTCAAGACCGCTGGTTATAGTCTCCGTTGGCTTCACCACATCGGCATAACAGAGTCCAATCGGTAGCTGTCCAAAAGCCAGTTGACGAGCCAGTGCCGATGGGTTATAGAATTCATAGGTGGGGTTGGAAGTCTTCCCACTGCCAAAGAAATTCACTAGTATGGTTTTTGGAGTAATAATTGCCATCATCAGGTCATGGTCCTTATTGAGGGCGTCATCAAAAGGGTGCAAAGTGAGCGGGAGTCTGGTTTCTGTGTCCTCATAAGGCATCCATGCCCGCTGATCTTTGGCACGACCCTCATAGAGAGTTTGGAAGAATCGGCTGACCTGGTCTTCGTTGCCACCAGTACCAGGTAAAACTATGGTAGCCTCACCATAGTTCAAAGATGGGCGAGTTGCCGATTCTTCATCAGCCAATTCATGATCTTCGGCGATATCTCTGGGAAAGCGTTGTGCGAAGAGGTCAAATCCAAGGCGTTTGTGCATGTGAACACTGAGCCACATGTTGATGAACCACCAAGGTCCTCCTAAATTGCCGATGGGTTGGCCTAACAAAAGCTTCTCGGCTACTTGATGAAGGAGACGATAAACAGAGCCTAACAAGTATCGGCCAAGGGGAAAATGACCACCGCTGGCTAGTTTCTCTGCTGCTGATAGATAAACAGAAGTTGGTCCTGCCGATCGGCCGCAAAATGCAAATTTATCTAGCCACATATTCAGAAAGATAGCGTGTTCCCTTTGCCCAACTGGTCCTGTTTTTCGGTACTTCTGAATGTACCCTGACCAGCCGCTGATGCTACGAGTTTCCACCTTACGTTCAGGCTTACTATCGAACAGGTGACTATCATCGGCAGTTGTGATTTCCAGACCAGTGAGCATAAGTACATTGGCAAGGGTAGGAGAAGCAGGGCCATGGCCGAATACGAAAGCATTAAGGGTGTCTGACCAGAAGTACGAAGCTGCTATCAATAGTGATTCGTTTCTTTCCATATCGGCAGTGGATAGCCCAATGCACTGGTCTAGTTTGCGCTCACCCCATTGAACCTCATTCGAGTTGCCGATTCTCAAGAACCAATCTTTCCACCCCTTGGTAGAACTGTGCCAGGAACGAAAAGTGTCTTTCCACAGATCTAAAGAGAAGTTCTCAGCTCTAAAGGGGATCCTATTTGTCTCTGCATTTATCAAATCGGAAGGATCTAGGTTTCCCAATGGACCAAGGCATTGGAAGTGGGGTTGATCGGTGGGAATAACAATTTTCTCGGCTAACTCCTATAGGTTTGAAGGTTGAAAAGACAGGGAAAAGAAAGAGAGAAAATACCAAGTAAATAATTGTGTGAAAGATCAAGAATATGGTAAAAAGAAGAAAGGGGATGTTGAGTTGACCTCAGGGACGACGAAGTTGATGGCCATTTCTTCCCGAAAGGAGGAAAGGATCGAAGACTCAGAAGATTGTTGGAGGAGATCCTTGCCGGAGTTCTTGAAGTTCTCGAACAGTGCCGCCGCCAGGAAGGTGGGTTTGAGGCTGTAGAATGACAAGATGGAGGAAGTGTGGGGGTATAAACCCCTATACCCTTACGGCTAGACTTCGGCCAGGAGGCTTGGCCCATTACGAAACAAGTTCGAGGCTTGATCCGATCGCTTGGAGTTTCGTGCAAGGAAACAAGATGTGGAGATCAAGCAGGATTCTAGTCGGTTAGAATAGGAATTGATATCGAGCTATCTTTGGCAATTGTAACCGACTAGGATTAGTTTCTAGATCTGTAACCCTGCCCTCCGGACTATATAAGGAGGGGCAAGGGACCCCCCATGGGACATGTTATTCTCTCAATCCAATACAATCAGACGCAGGACGTAGGTATTACGCCCACACGGCGGCTGAACCTGGATAAAAAGCTTGTTCGTGTCTTGCGTCACCATCGAGTTCGTAGTTTGCGCACCGTCTACTGATAAACTACTACCGTGGGTATACCCCAAGGTAGACTGCCAACAAGCTTTCGTCGACAGTGGCGCGCCAGGTAGGGGGTGTGCGTACAGCTTTTTTTGGCGAACAAGATGGTCATCGTTCCAGCTTCCGCGGCCGTGCCTAAAGGCCTCACGTTCACCGTCAGCCAGATTACGTGGACAACTCGCGGCGGTGGCCTCATGACCACGATTTCAGAAGAAACCCAGATCCAATCTGGGATGACTATAGCATCGGCTCCGACCACGCGGACACTGGCACCGAGCACCCGACCACAGCTTCCGCACTACAAGGGAAAGAAGATCGATGGCTCGGACCTTCTCCGAGCCCTTGACCGCGCTGATCTCAAGCTTCTCGAAGCTTCCCGACTAGTAGATGGGATCTCGCGTCAGCCTGATCAAGCCGCGCCAACAGATTTTTTCAACTCCTACCGGCCAACTCGTGTCATCACACACGAACGGCTGGGAACGTCTCTGACGATAACCTCCAGCCCCTCAGGACGGTCCGTCAAACTCGAGGCTAATCCAGAACAAGATTATCCTTACGGTCTGAATAACTCGGCCGTTCTCTACTCGCGGCACATCCAATCCCTTTTTGACGAGGCTGGTTGGTTGCCAAAATGGAGCGGTCGACCAGCTCGTCACTACGTCAACATGGTGACGATCCGAGAACTACGGGACGGCCAGGCTTCCAGCACAAACTCCAGCACTGGGTCCGTTCCCACTGAAGTCATAAACTCCGAGGACGAGGACTACGACCTGGATTTACCACCATATCCTCCGGGTTTCTCTCGCTTTCCGGTCTTTCCACCCCGGCGAGGAGACCTCGTCTTCAATGTCTGCGCCGACGAGCCGGTCGTTGATGGAGAAACAGATGAGCAGAGGCAGCTCCGCGAGCAGCGCAATGCCGACCGCGCCCGACGACGCGCGGACGAGGAGTGCCAACTCCCGCCGCATAATCTCACCGACGCTTTCGACATGGTCGGGGATCAGCCAGGAAGTAAATCAGCACAGGGATCTTCGATACAACATCCCTCCCAAAGACGCCCGGGACCGCATCAACAGGCGCGCCACAGAGAGAGCAGTTCACGAAAACCTGCGTCGTATTGAGTACGATGCAACGCACGGCCCCCCGGGCCTGAGACAGTTCTCCTCACACCTCCGCCAGGTCGTGTGGCCCCGAAACTTCAAGCTCGAGAAGCTCAAGAAATACGACGGCAAGGAAAACCCAGAAAACTGGATCACTATCTATGAGATCGCAGTTCATTCAGCAGCAGGAGACGAGCACGTCATGGCTAACTACTTCCCGGTCATCCTCGATCAGGCCGGTCATCAATGGCTCCTGGGCCTGCCCGAGGACTCTTTTGACTCTTGGGAAGAACTCCGCCAAGCGTTCATCGACAACTTCATCACTACCTGCGAGTAGCCCGGGAACAAGTACGACCTCGAGAGGATAAAGGACAGGAAAAACGAGCCTCTGCGCGACTACATCCGACGGTTCTCGGATATGTGCCTCAAAATCCTGAAAATTTCCCACGACGAGGCCATATCTGCTTTCATCAAAGGGCTACGCTTCCACGAAGCACTGAGGAACAAGCTACTACGCAAAAGGCCAACGACGATGGCTGAACTCCTTGCCACGGCCAAAAATTATGCCGACGCCGACGATGCAGAAAAACTCATCTGGGACGACACAAGAGGTCCCGACCAGCTTCCTCGACGAGACGACAGTCGTGGTCGTTTCGACAACAGGAATCATCGTCGCCCCGACGGCCGCGATCACAGAGAAGGTTGGGATAGGCGGCGTGACAATCGTGATGACTTCAGAGGCAAGCGCCCTCGTGACCACGACCAAGAGGTGAATACGGTCAAGCGTCCCAACGGGCGGCGAGACTACCAGGAAGACTACAACAAGACATTGAAGGGACCATGCCAACTACATCCAAAATCCAACCACACGATGGAGGAATGTTGTGTCCTCAAAAGCATCTACACGCAGCGGGCTGCTCAAGACGACCCCGCCAAGAAAAACGGGAAACAGGACGGGCGCGATCACGAAGACGAGGACGAGGACCAGGATAGGGACCCACGACACCAGTATGTCAGTCCACCCGACGTGGTCCACTCCATCTTCAGGGGCAAGGTCTCCATCGAGTCTAAGCGAGAAAGAAAGCTCTTAAAGAGAGCCTGCCTCTACATAGACAGCACGGACGGCCTGATCGCCGACCTGAAATTCCCTCCCTGGTCGCACAGGGAGATCTCCTTCAGCAGGAAGGATCAGTGGGCCGCCATCCCGAAACCAGGACGCTTCCCTCTAATATTGGATCCCTGCATCAACAGCATCAGATTTGAGCGCGTACTCGTCGACGGGGGAAGCTCCATTGACATCCTCTTCCGCAATAGCTTGCCTGCTCTCAAGATAACCCTGGCACAGCTAAAGCCCTACGACGCTCAATTCTGGGGAGTCTTACCAGGTCAAAGTTCAGTACCCCTCGGACAGATAACGCTGCCTGTCTAGTTCGAAACATCCGACCACTTTCGAATAGAGTTCGTCAACTTTGTGGTCGCCGACTTTGATGGAACTTACCACGCTATACTGGGCTAACCATCGCTGACAAAGTTCATGGCAGTTCCACATTACTCATACCTGGTCCTCAAAATGCCTACAGAAAAGGGCGTCCTAACTGTTCGAGGCAATGTCTACACCGCATACACCTGCGAGGAGGAGAGCTTCAAGATCACCGAAGCAATTGATCTTTCAATCCGCATGGTAGAAACTGTAGCCCAAGTCGCACAGCTGTTGGGTATTTTAAACGCAAACAGAAAAATCCGCAAGCGCACGGATACCGATGTAGCCTTCACCCAGGAGTATTCCAGAGTATCGATTTTCCACAGAGAACGTGAGTGTACTAATTAAGATCCAAGATCGCCCAAGGATAACTATATAATTATTTTTGGTGGGAAGAGAGGAAGTTTCCTGAGAGTTCTCTAGTTGATCTAAGAATCAAGAATTACTTCAAAATTATCTATATCGGGACATCAGAGCACTAACCACAGAAAGAGATGAGAAGGGGGCTAGGAAGGTCTGACTACGGTCCTACAAACACCGATCCGAATGTGGTGGAATACGTCGACCGTTAGGGCTGTCACTACCCTAAGGCTACCACAACAATCCGCAGGATTGGGTGCAATTCCAGGTAATCGCAAGACTAAACACCACATCTAATCTATTAATTACTACTCTAGTGTTATAAAGACTAGAGCACTTGATGCAAGCAGGAATCCAATAAATAACTTGAATGTAAATAAAAGTAATTAAAGAACTCAGGAATTATGAATTGAAGAACCTGGAGAATGATGAAGAACGAACCAGTTGCTGCAAAAGTACAATGTTGAGGAAGATCCGACAGATCTGGCTCCTCCTCCGCTCTCCTCTTCTCTCTCCCTATTTTCTAGATTACAACTAGAACTAACTAGAACTAGAACTAGAGGAACTAGAACTAGAACTAGATGAACTAGAACTAGATCTAGATGAACTAGAGGTAGAACTAGAGGGATCCTCTCTACTTGGATGAAGAATTAAAATCCTAGCTTTGATTCTGTAGAAGAGGTATGCTCTCCAGGGGCCAGAGGGCCTTGCTTATATAGTCTTTTCAGATGAATCTGGGCCGTCGGATCAAACCGACATTAATCACATGGTTTCCCTTGGTCCCTTAGGTCGGTGGAGCACGATCTGCGAAGTTGAAGCTGATTAGTTACTGTAGCTTGGCGGGCACCCAAGGGACTTGGGCGGGCGCCCTGCTCCCGGGCCCGATCGGCCTCCCGTTCGTTCCCGTGGCTTCTAGAGTCTTCTAGATGATAGAAAATTGTGCGGCACGTTAATATCTCTATGTAAACCCGACGTGTGGGCTTTTCTTCCGTATTTCCTGATAACCCCCTGCAGAAATAGACAAACACCAAAACTCGTGGAATTCTGTCAGATAAAACCCTAAGTCGAGGTGTTGGCTGCATATAAGTCTTTTTCCATGATTAGTTGATGGTTAAATGTGAGCATTAAGGACCATCAACAAGCTCCCCCAATCTTAACCTTTGCTCGTCCCTGAGCAAAGATGAACTCAAGAATTTCTGCAGTGGTTTCAATAAATGCGTTCAAACAAGATCTCATCTCTGGGTTAGGGTAAACTGTTAAGATTTAAAACTTACTTGTTTTACCTTTTACCATGGCACTTGTAACCGTCACCTCTGTCTTGAGCAGTTAAAAGATAGAACGGTCTAGTCAAGCACCATGTCTCTTGTTCTTCGATTAACTATAGCTCTGGAGTTTTTGCAGATTTTCAAATAAAACTCAGAGATTCCTTGTATAACTGTCTCTAGTCTCTCTTTTGTGGTATTTCTAGATCCTTACCAAGGCAGTAATGGTGTATGTCTTCTCTCAAAGTATGTGGTATTTTTGGTATGAGGCATACTGGCATTGCCTTCTCTCTCACCCTACTCTAATAAGGTTTTGATATCTGGAGCTCATAGGTGGGAGACAGCTAATACATACTTATAAGACATTTATTGCATAGTCAAACCATGGATCCAGAAGAACAAGTCAATAAGCCAAATCAAGACGTGCATGTGTGGCGAATGAATGGTGCATGGTAATGATGGTGATAACAATGGTAAAAGTCTAATTCTACTTGTGCTCTTTTGATGGGATACATACCTTTCTTGCTCTTTTGAAACTTTTTGAGGAGAATGAGATGCTCTATATTTTTGTTTTTCTTTTCTCTCAGGTGGGTATCTTGTACCCCTAATTCTACTGTCGGACACTTGTCCATTTTTACCTCTCGTCTCACTTTTTCTTTTCTTTCGAGGTTCCGGGCACTTGCCCCTTTTTATTTCCTCGTATCTTTTTTTCTTCTTTTTTTAGAGCACTCATCTCTTGAAATAATGTAGCAAGTGGCAGTAACCAAGATAACTTGAGCATTTATTTCACAGGGGAAAACAGAAATGTTTTTGGCTATTCTCTCCCGGATTAGGAGTAGAATATTTTTAGGTGATTCTGGAGATGGAAATGGATGGATATATGTGGATGCGTACTTCCGGAGTAGAAGCAGCATGTATGAGTGAACGTGCAAGTGAATCTTGATTTTAACCACATGACAAGCTCCTAAGGGTCTACACAGCTTGACCATACTCAATGCTCATAAGCAGTAAAAAGTAAGTGTGTGGTTCATAGTCTAGCAAGCATGTATATATGGCTGTGATAGGAATTTAAACTCTCATCATACAGGAACTCATCATGCAACATTTTAAAGATTTTCAAAGATAAAATTCTCCAGAATTCTAGCATCTCTAGGAATAGATAAACAGCAGCTCAACCTTCCCATATCGTATCCGTTAACGACTTAGACTTTAGATCAAGTATTCTCCCCACAAGTTCAGGTTTAGAGCAAATCTTAATTCATAACAGTCAAGCCTAAACTTGAGAGAGATTTCAATTCTGAGAACTAGTCATGGCAGGGCAACTATTCATCATTTCCATGTGAGAGCTTATCATGAGGGTTCATAGCAAACTTTATTTATTTATTTATTTAGCAAACTCAGCAGAGATATATATATAATCACAAAATCTTTATTTGGGTTTTTATGATTATGCATCTTTTTATTATTTGAGTAAAATATAAACATGAGTAGAATACTTAGCTGGATAAATGGGGGTGCTCTCCCCCAGCTGGATTTTGACGTAATTTCTTCTGATGTAGCTAGCAGGTGGCGGAGGTGTATTTGAATGTCGGCAACACCCTGACAGCGATTAGGATTTCCTCCGTCTGCTAGTCTTCTTTGATCCTTTAATTCTATGGAGCTCAATTAGACAACAAAGCTTTGTGGAACTGGTTAAGTGTTAGCATAAATATCTAGCCTTTATCATGTTGAGCCTCCTCGATAAATGTTACTCTCTTTAGTAGGATCACAATCTTATTTTTATATTTTCATTTTTATAGGACAGGAATATATTTATTTTATTTTTACGCCACCATAGTGAATGTACTTATGGGTTTTATGCCATGACCATACTCACATGGGGCTTACTGTTTTTTAACATTTTTATTTTCTTTTGAAGATGATATGAACCTGATTAACTAAGCAAACTATTTTAAATAATTGAAAGGAAAAGAGATAACTACCAAGTTTACCTCTTGGCAAGGCGTTCGGTGTTTTTAAGTCCTCCGAATGGGACTCTCCGTTTTCTCAGTCGTATGGCGTAGTCGGTGGTTCCGGTGGAGCCTGCTCTTCATGTATAACTATCTTTTTTCTCCACACCTGACTCGATGCTACGGTCTCCCCAGGACAGTTCTGTTCAAGTTATATGTCTTCAGACCTTACAACTTCTCCATCATAGTCTACCCATCCGTCCTTGATGATTTTGCCTTCTCTGGTTGCGGTTGCGCCGTCTCCTTCTTGTCCCGACCTGCTTAGAGTCTTCAACTATATAGTTAGGGTCAGTAAAATAGTGGCGTACCTTCTCAGAGGTGAAGTGCATGTGAACTTCTCGGGTTCCAATGTAGATGATTGCTTTAACGGTGCTGAGGAACGGTCTCCTAAGGATGATGGAGGATCATACTTGTCTTCTCCCATGTCAATAACCTTAAAATTATCTGGAGCTGAATGTATGTTGGTTGTAGGGACATGGTTCCATGCAGGAGCTGATAAGTGACTGCGGCCATTATGTTGACGTCAGATCCGGTGTCGTAGAGTGTCTTCTGAAAGGAATATCCGTTGATTGTGCACTCGATGCTTGGAACACCAGGGTCGTCCTTCTTGATCAAGAAAGGCGACTTGAGTTGACGATCTTGACCTCCTTGAACAGCAGTGACCATCTTAGCTGACTCGGTCCACATTTGCTTGTTCCTGTTCCTCCTGTTGGTCCTCTTCCTTGGTTCATGTCGGGATTGCTCTGAGATTTGTGTAGTCTTGTTCTTGAAGGAAAACATCTCCTTCCTTCCCTTGAGGTAGAAACTGATCTTGGCAGCACTAGCGTAGATGACAGCTCCTGGTATTTAGGAATGGCCTCCCTTGGGTATAATGTTGACGCTGGAGCCAAAGTCGCAGAGTGCTTCTAGGAAAGTCCACCATGCCTATGGAGATCGAGATGACGGGGCGTCCTGGGTTGTCTCTCTTGACCGGCAGAAGGTTAGTAATTACTTCCACAACGGGGTTACTCCAGTAGTTACGTCCTTAAGCGTCTCAGGGCAGTGATTGCCTGAGTGTCCATTATCTCCAGTGTGTTTGAGCTCGTAAATCTAGGTTCTTCACTTGGTGGAGTCTAGAAGTTGTAAAAGTCCTTCATAGTTTGCTCGAAGTGTACCTGCTCATAGAGACAAGGCAGAGATCAAGTGCATGGTCCCTGTTGGTGGAAAACACCAACAGAACCAAAAGTGTATTTGTTCTCTCTAACCTTAAGCATAGTGAGCAAGACAAAGTTGATGAATAATAAGATCATGAGTGTAGCATTTAAAACATTTGTCAGAGATCGCTCAACCTAATGGAAAGATAATCTATCTATATTTATGTTGTTTTTTTTATAAAATATATCTTCCAAAGATTGAGTGTGCAACATTTTAGTTCATATGATTAGGAGTGTCGGATCACAACGGTAGAAGGACTAAACATATTGAATCGATTGGGTTGGTTAATCTAAAGTTGTAAATCATACATGTTTGTCTCTTTTATTCATGTGAACGCCATAAATAAGGAGAAGCTTATAAAAGTGATAGTCAAGTACCTTAAGATGTTACCTTACTTGAAGAGTGATGGTACAGTATCACCTTGTGGAAGCTTTCCTCTCTTAGCGGTTGTGCATCGTGTTTGTGGCACCCTCCATGGATCATCTCTTGTGAGCTATGCCTTCCTTGGGTAAATTGTTAAACTTCATGTGCCTCTCTCTTCGTCTCCAATGTGAGTTTATCTCAGGACTTCCCAGGTTGATATTGAAAGTTTTTCCTGTAGAGGTTAGTCCAACAAAATATACCAATGTCTACACAAGCAGTTTTTAGTTCAATAACCAAACTAGACTCCATGTCTAATTATATTAAGGAAGGCTGTTTAACCTAAGCACCATGCTTAGTTTAAAACCAATAGAAGTATGTACAGTACTTCCAAACTAACACTTACTAGGATAAACAAAGGTAGCGTGATGGCTTTTATAGAGATCTACTCAAGTGGAGATGAAGTAGTGTGATTACTATTTAACAACTTGAGCATGTCTCAAAGGTAGGGACAACCAACATAGCAACATGGCAAATAATGTTTTTATATAAAGTACTCCCCCAAGCTTGAATTTTGCAAAATTCAAGTTTGGATGAATTTAATTCAATGTTGTATGATGATTGGTTGTACATACCTTGTGCTTGTCATTCATCCGATCTTCTTGCTCCAATCCTGGAAAGGTTAGTGACAAGAATACCCGAAGGAATTTTTTTTACAATTATCCTTATATGCTCAATACACAAGGTAATGTTGCAAAGAATTAAAAGCTCATGTTACGATCTGATCAGTGCTTGTTTTAGGACACTAAGCTTGTCCTTGGGAAACCATCAATTTATGTCGGCGAAGTGGTTCCCCCTCCAACGCTAACCTATATCAAGATCAACTCAACGAGATCTGCAAAATTTATTATAGACATATGCATCGACAACCGCCCTTTTAAAGTTTTTATAAATAGAAAGGAAGTGGGGGTTGGAGATCTCGAATGTGGTGATGTTGGAGAGACCAATGGATTGTGAAGATGTTGCATATGAGCATGGAGTAAATGAAGTGGCTATGAAATAAATTCCATGCTCATTAATGCTTAGAGTGAAATCCATGTGGTATGGTGAAAATGATAAGGTGAGTGTGGTAAAAAAGGAAAAGAAAAAGGATACACGGACGACTTGGTTCGAAACTAGCACAGCTACCGTTCCCCGGCAACGGCGCCAGAAAGCTTGTTGGGTATTTTAAACGCAAACAGAAAAATCCGCAAGCGCACGCATACCGATGTAGCCTTCACCCGGGAGTATTCCAGAGTATCGATTTTCCACGGAGAATGTGAGTGTACTAATTAAGATCCAAGATCGCCCAAGGATAACTATATAATTATTTTTGGTGGGAAGAGAGGACGTTTCCTGAGAGTTCTATAGTTGATCTAAGAATCAAGAATTACTTCAAAATTATCTATATCGGGACATCAGAGCACTAACCACAGAAAGAGATGAGAAGGGAGCTAGGAAGGTCTGACTATGGTCCTACAAACACCGATCCGAACGAGGTGGAATACGTCGACCGTTAGGGCTGTCACTACCTTAACGCTACCACAACAATCCGCAGGATTGGGTGCAATTCCAGGTAATCGCAAGACTAAACACCACATCTAATCTATTAATTACTACTCTAGCGTTATAAAGACTAGAGCACTTGATGCAAGCGGGAATCCAATAAATAACTTGAATGTAAATAAAAGTAATTAAAGAACTCAGGAATTATGAATTGAAGAACCTGGACAACAATGAAGAACGAACGAGTTGCTGCAAAAGTACAATGTTGAGGAAGATCCGACAGATCCGGCTCCTCCTCCGCTCTCCTCTTCTCTCTCCCTATTTTCTAGATTACAACTAGAACTAGAACTAGAGGGACTAGAACTAGAACTAGATGAACTAGATCTAGATGAACTAGAGGTAGAACTAGAAGAACTAGAGGGATCCTCTCTACTTGGATGAAGAATTGAAACCCTAGCTTTGATTCTGTAGAAGAGGTATGCTCTCTAGGGGCTAGGGAGCCTTGCTTATATAGTCTTTTCAGATGAATCTGGGCCGTAGGATCAAACCGACATTAATCGCACGGTTTTCCTTGGTCCCTTAGGTCGGTGGAGCACGATCCGCGAAGTTGAAGCTGATTGGTTACTGTAGCTGGGCGGGCACCCAAGGGAGGCCTTGCTTATATAGTCTTTTCAGATGAATCTGGCCATCAGATCAAAACCGACATTAATCGCATGGTTTTCCTTGGTCCCTTAGGTCGATGGAGCATGATCCGCGAAGTTGAAGCTGATTGGTTACTGTAGCTGGACGGGCACCCAAGGGACTTGGGCGGGCGCCCTACCCCCGGGCCCGATCGGCCTCCAGTTCGTTCCCGTGGCTTCTAGAGTCTTCTAGATGATAGAAAATTGCGTGGCACGTTAATATCTCTATGTAAACTTGACGTGTGGGCCTTTCTTCCGTATTTCCTGATAACCCCCTGCAGAAATAGACAAACACCAAAACTCGTGGAATTCTGTCAGATAAAACCCTAAGTCTAGGTGTTGGCTGCATATAAGTCTTTTTCCATGATTAGTTGATGGTTAAATGTGAGCATTAAGGACCGTCAACAACAGCTCCCTCCTTACTACCTCCGACTACCCGAGTAGGAGACCGCTAGAAAGAATTCAAAGTCCAAGGAATACAAGGAAGTACAGCTTGTCGACGGCAGCCCCGAGAAGACGGCCCTCATCGGGGCCAATCTGGACCCTAAATAGGAAGACGCGCTCGTCAGGTTTCTAAGGGACAACGTGAGCGTTTTCGCATGGAAACCCGCAGACATGCCCGGCGTCCCACGAAACCTGATCGAGCACTCCTTAAATGTCTCGAAGACCGCAAGACCCATCAAGCAAAAGCTGCGACGGTTCGCTCGTGACAAAAAGGAGGCTATTAGGACAGAAATAACACGGCTTCAAGCAGCCGGATTTATAAAAGAAGTGTATCATCCCGATTGGCTCGCCAATCCGGTTCTTGTACGCAAAAAGAATAATGAATGGAGAATGTGTGTTGATTACACTGACCTCAATAAACACTGTCCTAAAGATCCTTTTGGTCTCCCTCGCATCGACGAGGTGGTCGACTCAACGGCAGGATGTGAACTCCTCTCTTTTCTAGACTGCTACTCTGGTTATCACCAGATCTCGCTAAAGGAAGATGACCAGATTAAAACGTCTTTCATTACTCCTTTCGGCGCATACTGCTACACGACCATGTCCTTCGGACTCAAAAACGCCGGCGCCACTTATCAACGGGCCATCCAGCAATGCCTCCATGACGAGATTTGTGATGACCTCGTCGAGGCTTATGTAGACGATGTCGTCGTCAAAACAAGGGATGCAAGCACCCTAATCGACGACTTAGACTGAACATTTAAGGCACTAAACAAATACAAGTGGAAGCTTAACCCCAAAAAGTGCATCTTTGGGGTTCCTTCTGGTCTACTACTCGGCAACGTCGTCAGCCGCGACGGCATACGACCGAATCCTTCAAAAGTAAAAGCAGTGCTCGACATGCCACCACCTAAGAATGTCAAGGATATTCAGAAGCTCACCGGGTGTATGGCCGCTCTCAGCCGCTTCATCTCAAGACTAGGAGAAAAAGGCCTCCCTTTCTTCAAACTCTTGAAGGCGTCGGAAAAATTCTCCTGGACAGAGGAAGCTGACGCTGCGTTCACCCAGCTCAAAACTTTCCTCACCTCACCGCCTGTTCTCACAGCGCCTCAGCCCAATGAAGACCTACTCCTTTACATTGCAGCAACCGACAGGGTCGTCTCCACGGCAATAGTGCTCGAGCGAGACGAGCCAGGTCACGTCTACAAGGTCCAGAGACCCGTTTATTTCATAAGCAAAGTCTTAAACGAGTCAAAGGCGAGATTCGCACAAATACAGAAGCTCATATATGCCATTCTAATAACGTCGAGGAAGCTAAAGCACTACTTCGACGGCCATCGGCTCTTGGTAACCACCAGTTTCCCTCTTGGGGATATTCTACGCAATAAAGATGCCAATGGCAGAATTGTAAAATGGGCAATGGAATTATGCCCATTCTCCCTGGATTTCCAGAGCCGCACCACAGTCAAGTCTCAGGCCCTAGTCGATTTCATCGCGGAGTGGACGGATCTCAACGAGCCTCCCGTTTCCGACGCCTCCAACCACTAGTGAATGTTCTTCGACGGGTCCTTGAACATCAACGGCGCCGGCGCTGGGATACTTTTCGTGTCGCCTAACAAGGACAAACTACGCTACGTCCTTAGGATCCTCTTTCCGGCGTCAAACAACATCGCTGAGTATGAAGCATGCCTGCATGGCATACGACTAGCCGTCGAGTTGGGAGTCAAACGCCTCTACGTCCATGGCGACTCCGCTATAGTTATCAACCAGCTCAACAAGGAATGGGATGCAACCCACGAGAAGATGGACCTCTACTGCAAGGAAATCCGCAAATGGGAATCCAACTTCTATGGCATAGAGTACATCCACGTGGTCCGGGATAAGAACCAGGCAGCGGATGCGCTGTCGAAGTTAGGGTCATCTCGGGCCCAGATCCCGCGAGGTGTTTTCGTCCAGGACATCCATGAGCCAAGTGTAGGCACAGACCTGGTCAAAAAGCAACCTAATGAGGCAATGCTCATAGGCGACGCTACTCCGACAACCAGCAGCCGTGATTGGCGCACCCCGTTCATCAGGTATATATCGGACGGGTCGAGCTTTTAGGATAAAACGGAGAACGAGCGCCTCATTCGACGATCAAAGAATTACATACTGGTGGACGGCAAACTTATGCGAAAAAATGCAAGTTCTGAAGTGTTGCTCAAATGCATATCCCAAGATGATGGCATCAAGCTCTTGGACGACATACACGCCGGATCCTGCGGCAACCACGCGGCCTCCAGAACACTGGTCGGGAAGGCTTTCTGAGCAGGTTTTTACTAGCCAACCGTGGTCGCCGACGCAGAAAAACTGGTCCGACATTGTGAAGGATGCCAGTTCTTCGCCAAGAGGACCCACATACCTGCTCACGAGATTCAAACTATTCCGTCATCCTGGCCTTTCGCCTGCTGGGGCCTCGACATGATCGGGCCATTTAAACTGGCTCCCGGCAACTTCAAGTTCGTCTTCGTGTTAATCGACAAATTCTCGAAGTGGATCGAATACATGCCACTGGTCAAAGCAACCTCCGAGAAAGCTGTCGAGTTCCTCAATCAAATCATACATAGATTCGGGATCCCCAATAGTATAATCACCGACCTGGGCACTCAGTTCACTGGCACTACGTTCTGGCACTTCTGCGATGACAGAGGCATAGTCGTAAAATACGTGTCAGTAGCTCACCCACGAGCAAATGGTCAAGTAGAACGCGCGAACGGGATTATTATTGATGCCCTAAAGAAAAGGTTGTACACCGAGAACGACAGAGCGCCTGGGCGATGGATGAAAGAGTTACCGGCTGTGGTCTGGGGCCTCCGAACACAGGCCAGTCACAATACAGGCGTATCACCCTACTTCATGGTTTATGGCTCCGAGGCAGTGCTCTCGTCTGATGTAACCTTCAGATCTCCAAGAGTTGAAAACTTCGACCAATCAACGGCTGACAACGCTAGAGAGCTCGAGATCAACTGCATGGAGGAAAAGCGTCTAATTTCATGTCTTCGAACAGCAAAGTATCTCGAAGCCATGAGGTGATACTACAACAGGAACGTCAAAGACCGTTCTTTCGTGGTCGGAGATCTGGTACTCAAGTGGAAAACAAGCCAGAAAGGAATGCACAAGTTATCCACGCCTTGGGAAGGACCCTTTGTGGTCGCCGAAGTCACACGTCCTACATCCTACAGACTGGCGTATCCAGATGGAACACGCGTGCCTAATTCCTGGCACATAGACAAACTGCGCCGTTTTTATCCATAAGTTCCGGTACCCTTTGCTTGTAAGTTTCTTATAATTAGCAATAATAAAAGTTTTCCTTTTTCGCTATACATTGTTTACACGTAGAGCTTCCGACGAGCACAATAATCTTCCTCTGCGGCGAAGATTCTTAACGACTATCAATCAAACACAGTGATACATCACTCAGATAACATTATAGCGCTCAAAATCATGGTCATGACAAAATCAAACTTTATTACAAACTTTACATATAGAGTTTACAATAAACACCCCGCCGGGCGGTTACTAGTCTACTCCTACAGACTATCCTACAGGCCTACTGCTCGAGCTGATCACCCGCCTGGCCTTGCTGCCCAGAAGGACGGGTCGGGGCCACCGGCGCCTGGCTGGTCAAGACCGTAGGCGTCGACCGCCCATTTCCGGCAATGGACGCACCCGACAACTCCCTGGCCGATCTGTCCGACCCAGGCTAGTCGGGGGGAGTAGCCGTCCCGCATAGGTTGATGTCGCCGATCACCATCGAGGACAAGTCAAGGAGGCCCGCTAGAAGGTCGTCTGCCTCCTGCGGGCCAACTTCCTTGGGGTACCCCCTCTCCAGCCTGGACAGGTCGACCAGGGGATAGTGGGCACGCACCATGCTAAGGACATGCGCGCCGGCGAACTCCCCGGCATCCTTGACGAACTGCTGGAGCCAGTCCCACGCCCGTTGCGCCTTCTCGACTGGCGTCAGTCTCGGCGCGCGGGGCTGGTCCTCAGGAAGCTCGGGGCTGATCAAGTCCAGAAACGGGGCTACTCCTTTCCAAAGCCTAATGCAGTTGGTCTTCCAGGAGTCCCGATCCTTGACCAGATCGTCTAGATGCTTCTTGGTATTCACCTTGAGCACTACAAACCAAGCAGGAGATCAGTTCAAGAACAAGGAAAGGAACGTTGAGCAACCAAATAAAAAAGGGGGTGGCATGGTTATTACCAGACAGCTCCCGGTCCCTGTGGCTTAGCTCGTCGCCTGCTCGGCGCCCAGCCTCCAGCGCCCCGGCAAGCTCTTGACCGAGCTGCTCCTTCTCTTGCCGGAGGCGCGCAACCTCATCCTCCAAGTGTACAAGAACAATCCCCTAGTCAACAAAACTAACCACACGGCTACATACAGCTGCTCGGAGTACGCGACTGACCTGTCCTTTGCCGATACTGGTCGGCTAAACGCCGAGTGAGGTCGAGACAGCGCTCTTCCTGAGCGCCACCATCTCCCCAACTTCCGACCGAAGCCGATCCACCTCCGCCGACAGGGCCTTGTTCTCGACCACAATGCCCTCAATTTGGTCGAAGCACCTCTTCCGGTACTTCACCATTTTCATCGCGCCCTGCAAAGAAGAACACATGCCGAACACAGGAACATAGCGCATAAGCGTCAAGAAGCACAGAGAACCACTTACCTTAACCTCGTCTACGAGACGTTTCGCCGCACGCTCCACCCTTGCGGCCTCCTCCGTCTCCGCGAGCTCCTCATGACCGATGAAGTGGTCCCCGCATTGACGCCACACGTAGACGTGCTGGCGACCATCACGGGGATGACCTTGGATCTCCTCCACGTCGTCGTCAGAGGCCGTCCGGGTCTCCTCATCCGCCGCACTACCACCGGCTGCGGTTGCTGTCATCATTGGCCCCTGGACCAGGCCAGGGGAGGCTACAGGCGACGAGGCCCCTCCTCGGGGCGGTGTTGGGACTCCCCTTTCTTCGACTGAAGGAGTCGGGGCTCTGCTCTCCTCCTCCGCAACGTTGCTCCGGGGAGGCGTCCTCGCAGCCTCTTCGTCCCTTGTCGGGGCGCTCGCCGTGGCATTCGCCGGGGCCGGACGCTCCTCGATGCTAGTAGCAGCGGCTGTCGCCGCGGGCTGCTCCGTGGTCTGCGGCGCGGTGTCCCCAGCGACAGCAACGGGCTCGGGCACCCTCTGGCGAGCAACGTGGCCCGGATCGACGTCCGACGCTGTGCTAACAATAAGACGACATTTAAACAATGTCAAAACACAGCAACAAAACGAAAAACATCGCAGCACGAAAGTAAGAATGAAAACTTATAGGTCAGAGCGCCGGTGTGTTGTGGTGAACCTCCTCCTGGTCCTACCAGTCGGTACCTGCGCCCCCGTCTCTACGACGCGCGTCGGCTCGACGTGCGGTGCAGGCGGGTCGCTAGTCACCCGACTAGTGGTGGCCGGCGCAACATCCGGACGACTGCGCGGCCTCTAGACCAGAGAAGGCGCGGCCTCCTCCTCCTCCTCCTCGTCGTCAGTAATCCGGACGAGCCGACGGCGCTTTGGCGCCTGACTGCTCTCCGCTGGCAACGCTTCCGCAGGGGAGGGGTCCGTCGCCAGTGGCCTTTTCCCTGCCACTCTGTCTTCGGTGGTCGGGGCCGGATGGCTCTGCTCCTCCTCACTGCTGGTGTATCGAGCACACCGAGCAGCGTCGTCTTCTGACGGGTCTACCCTAGCGGGGTCCTCCATGCCAGGTGCCAGTGATATGTACACCGCGCACCGGTCAACGTCTCCAATCTGCATCAAAAACAAAAGACAAATCAACAACTAGGAGAGCAAGCACTCAGAAAGCAAAATCAGTTCGTAACATTACCTTGGGAGCTGGTCGCCCCAGCTTGAAGGCCGGCACCCGATCACCACTACGGACGAAGCTGCCGTCTGCAAAGTTGAACAACTCGTTCAACAGTTGTTGCACTTCCGCCTTCTCCAAAACCTCAGGATTCATCCTGGTCGGGTCCTGGCTCCCAGCGTACTCGTACGCCGAGTGCACCCTCTTCTGGCAGGGCATCACCCGACGACAGATGAAGTTGCCGACCACTCCTAGCCCGTCCAAACGCGACCAGTCGATCAGCTTCATCAGGTCCGCCACTTGATCGGCGAACTTTGGGCGGTCGGTCCAACTGACCCTCTTTTCAGGAATGTACCCCACGTCGCAGAATGTGGAGCTGCCCGGCTCTTCCCTGATGTAGAACCACTTCTTGTACCATTCGGTTAGAGAAGTGTTCCACAGGCAGTTGAGATACCGGTTCTTCATTCTATCATGAAGATTGATGTATACTCCACCTGCAATCTTGGAGCCTCCAACCGCTCCCTTCTTTCTCAAGCAGAAAAGATAACGGAAAAGATCGAAGTGCGGCTCTATTCCAACATAGGCCTCGCACAGATGGATGAAAGTGGAAATAAGAAGAATTGAGTTCGGGTGCAGATTGCAGATCCCGATCTCATAATATAGAAGAAGCCCCTGGAGAAAAGGATGGACGGGAACCCCAAAACCCCTCTTGAAAAAAATCTTCGAAAACCACGATCTCACCGGCACGGGGATCGGGGTAGCTCTCCCCTTCTGGCGCCCTCCAGCCGCCGAGCTCTTGGCTGTGCAGTAGCCCCATGCCGACGAGGTCGTTGAGGGACCTCACGCTGCTTCGGGACTTCTTCCACTCCTTAGCCATCAGATCGGCCCTCTTTTTGGAGTCGCTCTTCGCCATTGACGCTGTGGGAATGACTGCGAGTTGGGTGGACTGATGGTGATTGCAGAAGGCAAGAGTGGAAGCTTGAAGGCAATGGCAGGGTAAGCAATACGGGGGCGATGTCAAGTTTTTATAAGCAACAACTCCACCCCTCCCACTTCCTGCATTCTTGGGAAGTGGGCGGGTCCAACGGCGGACGCGGCGCTTCGTTTTTCAACAATTATCGGCAGTTAATACGGTGGCCTTTTCGTATAATTGATGGTTTCCTTCTCTCGAACTACGCAAAGAGCGGCTGCACAGTTGCCGGGCGCACCTTTTCACGCAATCATCTGACAACGCGTCAGGAGGTGTCGTCACATCACTCATTTATGTGGTAAGATGCTTTCTTTTTCAAAATAACGGACAAAAATTGGTGGAGGATTAACGTTCCTGGGGACTGCACCGACCACCGAGCACTGTATGCTTGGGGACCGGTCGTCCAGTCTGCCAGCTTGGAAATCTGGGGACTGCACCGACCACCGAGCACTGTATGCTTGGGGACCGGTCGTCCAGTCTGCCAGCTTGGAAATCTGGGGACTGCACCGACCACCGAGCACTCAATGCTCGGGGACTGGTCGTCCAGTCCGCCAGCTTGGAAATCTAGGGACTGCACCGACCACCGAGCACTCAATGCTCGGGGACTGGTCGTCCAGTCCGCCAGCTTGGAAATCTGGGGACTACACCGACCACCGAGCACTCAATGCTCGGGGACTGGTCGTCCAGTCCGCCAGCTTGGAAATCTAGGGATTGCATCGACCACCGAGCACTCAATGCTCGGGGACTGGTCGTCCAGTCCGCCAGCTTGGAGATTTGGGGGCTGCACCGACCACCAAGCACCATACGCTCGGGGACTGGTCGACCAGCCTGCCAGTTTGGAAGACTTAAGGACTATACTAGCCACCAAGGAAATATCTGCTCGGGACTAGTTGATAAGTCTATCCGATGGCGAACGAGCATGAGATGCTCGGGGACTGGATAATTTTAATTTTTAAGACCTTGCTACAAGGCTCATACTTTGCCTTCCAGCAAGCTCGGGGACTACATCGGTACGATGCATCTGGCGATGCATCTCAGTTTCAGAATTTCTCTGAGGACTTTTCTTCAGAGCCTGGCACCACGTGTCTACGCCACCTACTACTAGGCTCGGGGACTAAGTGGGCACACTTCACCTTGCGGTGAATATGCTCGCTTCCTTGAAGACTATACTTTTCAGAAAAGTAAAGTGGGCACACTTCATCAGAAAAGAAATCTTTTTTGGTTTAGAGCACCATGCATTCTTCAAACAACCTACTTCTTCGGTGTTAATACTGGTCAACTGTCTTTTGGGTTGGTCAAAATATCATTACAACCGTTCAGGCGATTTTCCTGCCTATTGAAGATGTCAAGTTTCACTGGTCGACGAAGCTCAAGACTGCGTGTTACTTCACAATACATGGTGCTCGGGGACTAGCTGTGGGGGTATAAACCCCTATACCCTTACGGCTAGACTTGGGCCAGGAGGCTTGGCCCATTACGAAACAAGTTCGAGGCTTGATCCGATCGCTTGGAGTTTCGTGCAAGGAAACAAGACGTGGAGATCAAGCAGGATTCTAGTCGGTTAGAATAGGAATTGATATCGAGCTATCTATGGCAATTGTAACCGACTAGGATTAGTTTCCAGATCTGTAACCCTGCCGTCCGGACTATATAAGGAGGGGCAAGGGACCCCCCTTGGGACATGTTATTCTCTCAATCCAATACAATCAGACGCAGGACGTAGGTATTACGCCCACACGGCGGCCGAACCTAGATAAAAAGCTTGTCCGTGTCTTGCGTCACCATCGAGTTCGTAGTTTGCGCACCGTCTACCGATAAACTACTACCGTGGGTATACCCCAAGGTAGACTGTCGACTAGCTTTTGTCGACAGGAAGAGTACCAGAGAAGGAAGTATTTATAGGACAAAGAGGGCAGGGGCAAATCTGACTTATCTCTTCGCCGTATCCGTGAAATCCGAGGGTGTTCAGGTGGATATGGCAACTGTTCGCACGGTAATCAAGGGATTACGCAGGTGATTTGACAGCAAGTGGTCATGATTTTGGAGATATCTTACTGTGCAAGATCTCCTGGTCGATTCATCGTGGTCGGTTCATCGGCAGTCTTCTCCAACGGAAATATTGCCGATGAACGTATTCGGTTCGAGAAGTTGAGAGATTCGAGGAGCATGTTGGAGAACCGGGCTAAGGTTGTTTGGATTTGGTAATTAATTACTGACAGAAAGGGGTAATTGCGGAAAGGCATCATTATTGAAGAGAATTTTGAAGCATTAATGATTTTATACACCGAAATTGGGGGGCATGTGTTGACACCGTTTTTGGACACGTATCTTTAGACGCGTATCTGGAGTTAATGAGGTGTAGATCGGCAGGCAGAAAAGTGGTGACTAGTCTACAGAAGAGTTGCCGATGTGGGTTGGTGCCAAAGAGAAAACGACAGGATATGGCCAAGTCCAGGAGTGGTGATAGATTTGTGCCGATGACTGGTGCTGATGGTTGCTGATGGCTATGAGAGGTGGTTTGCCGATGGTCATGGAGAAGGGCGCAGGGATTGTCGATCGACTCATGGTGGTGTATCGATCGGTTGTGGAAGATGATTTAATGCTTTCCATAGTTATTAGAGTTTGCTTTGTATACAGATTCTGTTTAATATAGAATTCGAGTCCTGGTCGTGTCTCATTGTAACCCTTTTGGGCAGGGTAGAAATATAAGACCCATAGTGATGTAAGAGACACAATCAATCAAACATAAGTTTTTACACATATTATAGCATCTACTTTTTCGACGACTTCGTCACCCTGCATATTTTTCCTTTTACTTACGAGTTCTTAGGGATTCTTCGAGTCAACCTCGACAAGTTCTTGAGTTTCGCGTGAATACCTCTTGGCCGTGACATCCGGGCGCATCGCTGTTGTCAGGACCAAAGTGTTCGAGTTACCACCTTTGTCGATTGTAAGGTCAAATCGGCTGGCATGCCTTAACATCAAATCGGGTATTAGCCCTTTGTGTTTATAGATCTACTTTTGCATCAACAGTAGGCCGACTGATCTTGGAGGCTTGGGTATTCTGGACCTCAGATTCGTTGGCTTTGCTCTACGCCTGCGCTGGGAATGGTTGAGAAGGTCTGACCCAGGGAGATGTTGGGCTGATCTTCCCTATCGCCGAAGCAAGCCGGTTGCGGCGATGTCAGCTATCAGCACGTCAGTGATCATTGGTGATGGCGTGTCTGCGTTGCTATGTACAGATCATTGGGCACCCGTTGGCCCCTTATGCATGTTCGCTCCAGACCTTTTTGCTGCAATCAGCCGTGCAGGAAAGTGGAGATCTATCAAAGATGGGCTCGCGATGAATCATTGGGCAAGGCATATCAAGAGAGTTTCTTCATGTCTGGCACAAGCTACAGGATGTGGTGCTTCAACTGCTCCAAGTCGATCGATTTGTTTGGAAATGGTCTTCAGACGGAAAGTATTCCGCTTCTTCGGCTTACCGGGCATTTTTCAATGGTTCAACTGCTTTGCTTGGGGCGAGGGAGATTTGGCAAGGCAAGGTGCCGCCGAAGGTGAAATTCTTCTTCTGGCTGGTCCTGCATCGAAGGCTATGGACAGCGGAACGTCAAAAAAGACATGGCCTACAGGACAACAATGATTGTGCATTATGTGGACAAGCATCTGAATGTATCGAACATCTCTTCCTAGGCTGCGTTTTCACAAGGGAGCTGTGGTTCAAGTTACTGGCACCGGCTGGTCTCCAAGAACTCATTCCCTTGTCCGAGGAGCGGATCGGTGCTTGGTGGATGCAGCAAAGGTGTCAGCTTCATTATCAATCCAGGCCGGTCTTCGATTGTCTTCTGCTGTTGCTCTATTGGTGCGTCTGGAAGGAGAGGAACATGCGCACTTTCGACAACAAGTTGTCATCAGTTCCAGAGGTTACCCGAGCGGCTGCTGTTGAGGCCGATGAGTGGGTTCAGGCGGGGTTCTCCAGCATCTCGGTGCTTGCTAGCTCCTGGTCGCAAATTTTGCCTATTTTGTAATAAGCCCAGCTTTGTTCCAGTAGCTAGGTCTGTTTCTTTTTCTGGCTACTGCCAATGGTCTCTCGCCACTGGCCGAGCCTCGTTGTAGTTTTTGAACTTTCCACTACCTCTTAATGAAACACGAGCCGGTTGGCCTCGTTCACGAAAAAAAGAGTCATCCTTCAAGCAACCATTGGAGGCCCTGCTCCCTTTCTCCGTGTTTCGCAGCTTGCTGACCGGACTTTCAAGTTCGTTGTTGCCTCGAAGGACATTGGATTTTACATCGTCAACCTGCGTTCCTTTTCCTGTGAACAATACTTCCTCTCCTTCCACCTTTGGGGCAATGGCGGCCCTAACTGGAAAAGGGAGTTTGCTTTATTCTTGCAAGAAGAAGACAGGTCTTGGTGCTCTTCTTCTAAACGGCGCCTTCATCAAAGGCCTTCTCACCTTGGCTCTGCCCTGTTTCAACCTGGCAGGTCCTATGCAGCTTTCGTTCATTCTTCTGACGCTGCCCGACCTGCTGCCAGGTGACATTATTTTGATCTTAATTCACTGCCTTCGGTAGCTGCCAAGGCCCAGGCTCCGCTCACGGGCACCAACACGATCCCCCTTCCTGCCAAGCGTTCGGTCTTTCGTCGTCTTCAACCTCCGATCGCTGATCCGGCCTCTGGCGCCGTGCTTCAATGCACTATCAATGGTGTTCCGACCACCGGATCTCCTTCTGATCGCCTTGGGGACAGGCGCTTGCTTCCGTCCTGCTCCCGGTGTCGCCGTCAACAACGCCAACTTCTTCGCCAACGTCATCAATAGTGCCACCTCTTTCAACGAGATGCTTTGGAAGGCCATCGGCCAGGTATGTCGTATCGATCAGTTGTCTGGTTGTTGTTCCGAACTTCAGAGTTCAGATCTACCTGGTTTATTCCTAGCTAATCGACATCTCATTCGTTCTCGTCAATGGCAACGCATCCATGAATGCATGCATGCAGGTGGTGTTGACGGAGGCCCACGCCATGTACAACCTCGGCAAGGGCGGGCTGACGTACTAGTGCCCCAACATCAACGTGGTGCATGACCAGTGGTGGGGTCGCGCGCTGGAGACCCCCGGCGAGGACCCCTACGTGGTGGGCCGGTACACCGTCAACTTCATGCGTGGCATGCAGGACGTGCCGGGCCACGACGGCGGCGACCCGTTCTTGCGCCCCATCAAGACGTCCACATGCTGCAAGCACTAGGCGGCGTATGACCTGGACAACTGGCGCAGCCACACGCGGTTCGACTACGACGCCCGCGTGATGGAGCGTGACATGGCGGAGACCTTCCTCTGCCCCTTCGAGATGTGCGTCTGGGAGGGCGACGCCAGCAGCGTCATGTGCTCCTTCAACCTCGTCAATGGGGTCCCTGCCTGCACCGATGCGCGCCTCCTGTCGCAGACCGTCCGCGGTGACTGGGGACTCTACGGCTACATCGTCTCCGACTGCGACGCCGTGTAGGTCCTCACCGAGGACGTCAGGTGGCTCAACCTCACCGGCGCCGAGGCCAGTGCCGCCGCCATCAGGGCCGGCCTTGACCTCGACTGCGACCAGAGCTGGACGGTGTGCGAGGACGACGGCAAGATGATGGGCGACTTCCTCAGCAACTTCATCCTGGCCGCTGTCGCGCAGGGCAAGATCCGCGATGTTGGTCCAAATCAGATCACAATCACGTGGATATGAGCGTGGCTTGTAAGGATCGACGGCTCGTCGTCCTTTGATCGCTCAACGCCGGCAATGTCCGGCGGCGCGGTGACCGCGCGCTAGGGCTCGTGAACAAAACAGGAAAGCGAGACTCGGAAGATTTGTTTAGCTGCCAAACCGTAGCCTTGCCAGATGCAACTTCTTATCTATTTATATGGCTCGATCAAGATCCCCGCCACTGATTTGTTGCTGCGAGATACCCCCTTATTTTTGGAACGTCCTCGCGACAAGCCCGGCAAACAATCGGTGGCGGGATGAGCCTCCTGGTGCAGTCACGACGTAGGGTGTGCAAATCTCCACCGCTGCCCGCGATTCTACGCTTACATAAACATGTTCATGCACCTAAGCAACAAACTAATGCAGCTAACATGGATACATAGTCCTGACACGATTACAAGAGCTCCTGCTCCAACATGGCTAACCTATGCAACTAATCCAAAACAAGAAGAATGCAAGAACACAGAGATGGTGACAGCAACTGCCCGGAGAACACCAGGGAGACAGTGCCCTTTTTCACTCTCGATAATGAGTACACACTGATACAAAAGTGTTCTCAGGCGCTAACCACACCTTTTCATGCCCACTACATAACCCTGTAGCTAATGACTCTCTGTTTCACACAGAAACTGACACACACACACGATACAAGTTGCTACTCTGCAACTAACTCAACACACACACACACACACTCTGGGCACGGTCACCACGACAACTGCTGCTCCACTCGTGCGCTCTCCAAATTCAAACTCATCCAGCCTCAGCTTCCCGCGTCAGCTTGACTCCAGCTTCATCAGCTTTAGGATTACACCAACAATCTCTCCCCTAATCCTGTAGCACACTGAGGTCACAAACTCCCAGTAGGTGTCTCATGACAGCAAGCTTGCCAACAGGTAGAGGCTTCGTCAGAGCATCTGTTTTCTGTCCCTCAGTGCAAACTCTCTTCACTGCTATCTGCCCTCTCTCCACACACTCCCGGATAAAGTGATATTTGATATCTATATGCTTGCTTCTACCATGAAAGACTGGATTCTTCATCAAGGCTATTGCAGAGTTATTATCAATAAATAATGTCACTTTCTTTGGCTCCCTAGGAGTGATTTCAGACATCAAACTTCTCAACCACAGTGCCTGCACTACTGCAAGTGCTGCTGCCATAAATTCTGCCTCACATGAGGACAATGCAACAGTCTTTTGTTTCTGTGAGCACCAAGTGATCAGGCTTTCCCCAAGGTAGAACGCCATTCCAGCAGTACTCCTTCTCCCCACCAGATCACCACCCACATCACTGTCAGTATAACCTACTAACATTTCTTCAGATCCTCCTTGAGTGTACACCAAACCAAAGTCAACTGTACCCTTCAAGTACCTGAGAATCTACTTGACTGCATTCATGTGTAGCACTGTGGGTTTCTCCATAAATCTGCTGGCAATCCCCACTGAATATGCCAGATCAGGTCTTGTGTGCAACAAGTACCTTAAACTCCCAATCACCTTTTTGTATTGTGTGGCATCCACTGGTTGTCCACCTTTATCAATATGCAGCCTTGCCCCTGGATCCATAGGGAACTTAGTTGCATTGCACTGCCCCATGCCAAACTGATCAAGTATCTTCTTTGCATAACAAGTTTGCTTAACAGTAGTAAAATCTTTGTACTGGCTCACCTCTATTCCCAGATAATAAGACAGTAGACCGAGATCAGACATTTCAAACTCACTTGTTATTTGCTTCTTGAATTCATTGATCCCTGCTGGGTCAGCTCCAGTAACAACCAGATCATCGACATAAACTCCAAGGATGATTGCATTCTTCCCCTCACCTCTGATGTAAACAGCTTGCTCACTTGCACATCTTCTGAACTTGAGCTTTTTCAGGCTTTTATCCAGCCTAACATTCCATGCTCTGGGGGCCTGTCTCAAGCCATACAAGGCTTTGCTCAGCTTTAGTACATACTATTCTCTCCCCTTCTCCACATACCCTTCAGGTTGTGACACATAAACTTCATCCTCAAGCTCACCATGCAAAAATGCTGATTTAACATCAAGATGATGCACTTGCCAACCTCTGTTGGCAGCCAATGCTAGGATAAGCCTCACTGTGTCCAATCTTGCAACTGGGGCAAAAACTTCATCAAAGTCAACTCCCTTTTTCTGAACATACCCCTTTGCAACTAGCCTGGCCTTGTGTTTCACTACTTCACAATCTGAATTTTTCTTCAGTTTATAAACCCATTTCAATCCTATGGGCTTGTGACCAACTGGTAGCTTGCACAAGTTCCAGGTTTTATTTTTCTCAATGGACTGAATTTCTTTATCCATAGCATCCACCCATTCTGCATAACCTGCAGCTTCAGCATAATTTGTTGGTTCTTCCATTTCAACCAACAATGCTTCTCCATCTGAATCATACATCAATTCTATTTCTGAAGTATTTTGATAGATATCTGATAAGTTTCTATACCTCTCTTCTTGCTCTTCAGAACTCTCTCCGATTGATGCACAGATGTCAGTCAATGAGCCCTCCTGCTCAAACTGTGGCTGCACCACTGGTGTTGAAGGACTTCCTGAAAACAGGCTTGTTGTTGGATTTCTGTCATTACTGGCAGCTGAGTTCTGCAAACTGTTTCCATTTGCAGACTGATTCCCAGGTGACTGTGACTCTTCTGGCATATCACCTTCACTATTGAGAGTCCCATGTGACTGATCCTCTCCACCTCCTGCATCTGCATTTGGTTCCTGATCATTCACAATTACTCCACCCTCAACAATATCACGGCCTTCATTGTCATCATCCAACACCTAAAATTCCCACTCTTCTTCACCCTCATCTTGTGCAGTCCACTTCCACTTGATATTTTCTTCAAAAAATACATCCCTGCTCACAACAATCCTGTTGTGGTGGGGATCAAATAATTTGTGAGCCTTGCACCCTTCATCTGTTTCCAGGTACATCATTTTGTGGCTCCTGTCCTCTAGTTTCTTTAGGTGAGGCCCTGCTGTCCTCACATGAGCTGTGCATCCAAACACCCTTAGGTGTCCAAGATGTGGTTTTCTTTTGTTCCATGCTTCATAAGGGGTGGAATCTCCCATTCTCTTTGTCGGCAGACGATTCAGTAAATAAACTGAATGTCTGACAGCCTCTCCCCAAAGCTTAGCAGGAACTCCCATGCTTTTCATCAAGGACCTAGTCATCTCCATTACTGTCCTATTTCTCCTCTCTACAACCCCGTTCTGCTGTGGCAAATATGGAGCAGTAAAATGTCTCTTGATGCCTGCACTCTCACACACCTCTCTGAATGCACCTGACAGAAACTCTCCTCCCCTATCAGACCTGACACACTTGATCTTGAGCCCTATTTGATTCTCGGATTCAGACTTGAATTTTACAAACATCTCACAAGCTTGATCCTTTGATTTCAAAACATACACAACCATCCAACACGTGCAGTCATCAACTACTAACATAAAGTACTTATTACCTGCTGCTGTGGATGGAGTGATGGGGCCACACAGGTCAATGTGCAATAGTTCCAAAGGTTGTGTTGCCCTCCACTGAACTATCCGAGGAAATGGCACACGAGCGCTTCCCTGCTAGACACGCATGACACAACTCCTCTGGGTGAATAATCTCTGGCACACCGCCCACCATGGATTTGCTCACCATCTGCTTGATTGATCTAAAGTTGACATGTCCTAGCCGCCCATGCCAAAGCCAAGCCTCCTCACTGACACTTGTCAACAGACACACTGGTGTTGTTGGATTCAGATCAATTTTGTACAGACGATTCTGAGATCGCTTCACCTTCATGACCAAGGTTGATGTGGTCTTGTCATGCACCTCTAGAACATCGTCATCCAGCTCGATCTGATGTCCTGTCTCCGTCAATTGACCCAAGCTAACAAGGTTGCTCCGGAGTCTTGGGATATAATAGACATCCGGGAGCGCCCACTGATCGCCTGTTCTGCACCTGAACAAGATCGTTCCTTTCCCTCTGATCTCCACAGATGAGCCGTCCCCAAATCTCACCTTCCCGGTGACACCTTCATCCAGCTCAGTGAACTTTTGCAAATCCCCCGTCATATGATTACTAGCACCATTATCAAGATACCAGTAGTTACCAGTCTGCACTCCACCCCCGGTCTGATGGAGTTCAGGAAAGACTCTAGCTTCTGTCAGATCGATCGCTCGCCGCTTTCCATCTGACTTCACCTCCTCTGAGACGGTGAGCATGAGCGCTTGAGGTTGCCCAACACCCTCTGTCTTCGCCCGAGGTGCCTCCTCTCCCTTCTGCTCCGGCAACGGGCACCGATTAGCATAGTGCCCGTAATTTCTACAGCGGAAACACTAAATGTGGCTTTTCTCCTTGCCACGACCAGCGCCTTCCCTGCCTCCTGACGCATCTCCGCGTTCGCCACCACCACGGCCTCTCCCCCTTCCACGGCCTCCTCCATCCTACGTCTTTCCTCTTCTCGAAGAATCTCCAGCGCCGGACTTCTTGTACCGTGCTTCCCATTCTGCCTGCGTGAGCAGCAGCTGATTGCCTTCAACCTTCGGACTCACTGCTCCCTGCTGTGTCCGCTCCTCAAAAGCTTTCAGCCGCCCCACAGCTTCATCAAACGCCAGTAGTTTGAGGTCGAAGAACTGTTCGATCCCGGCCACCACGTTGAGGTAACGCTTAGGCACGGTGTCGAACATCTTCTTCACCATCGCCGTGTCCTCCATCGATCCACCAAGGTTGCTGTATCTTACTGACATCGCCGTCAGTCTCCCAGCGAATTGATCGATAGTCTCCTCCTCCTTCATCTTCATGGCGTCGAATTCGGCCTTTAGTGTTTGCAGACGAGCATCTTTGACTCTTTCTGCGCCCACAAACCGCGCCTTCAAGGAATCCCATACTTCTTTCCCTGTCTTCTTCTTCGCGACTTGCATCAACAGGTCATCGGACAAACACTGGAACAGGTTTGCCCGCACCTTCCTGTCTTTGCCAGTCGCCTTCTCCGTCATCGCACCCACCAAATTCCCCTCTGGCGGTTCCACCACCTCCCACCACTCCTGCTCCTCCATGATTGCTTGCACCCTGATGCTCCAGCTGATATAATTCGACGCCGTCAGCATCGGGAACAGCTGGTGATGACGGTTGCCGATTCCCCGACTCCCATAACCATCCTCCGGCACTATGGATCTGCTTGTGGTGTTGCAACCGTGTGAAGGACAGCTTTGATACCAGATGTTGGTCCAAATCAGATCACAATCACACGGATATGAGCGTGGCTAACCAATGCAACTGATCCAAAACAAGAAGAATGCAAGAACACAGAAATGGCGACAGCAACTGCCCGGAGAACGCCCGGGAGACAGTGCCCTTTTTCACTCTCGTAACAACGAGTACACACTAATACAAAAGTGTTCTCAGGCGCTAACCACACCATTTCACGCCCACTACATAACCCTGTAGCTAATGACTCTCTGCTTCACACAGAAACTGACACACGCACACAATACAAGTTGTTACTCTGCAACTGACTCAAAACGCACACACTCTGGGCGCGGTCACCACGGCAACCGCTGCTCCACTCGTGCGCTCTCCAAATTCAAACTCGTCCAGCCTCAGCTTCCCGCGTCAGCTTGACTCCAGCTTCATCAGCTTCAGGATTACACCAACACGCGAGTCCGACATCGACAACGCGCTCAGGAACCAGTTCATGACGTTCATGCGGGTCGGCTACTTCGACGACGACATCCCGCTGTACGCGTCGCTCAACGAGACGGACATCTGCACCGCCGAGCACCAGAGCCTCGCCCTCGACGGCGCAAGGCAGGGCATCGTGCTCCTCAAGAACCACGACAACCTGCTGCCGTTGGATGCCAACAAGATCCATGCCGTCGCCATGCACGGCCCACACGTCATGGCGCCGGAAAGAGTCATATGGATGCAGGCTACACAGGCAAGTAGTAGCTTGATCGAGTAGCCAATTAATAGCCATTCCATGCATGCATCCACTAGTAGCAAAAGCACTTGATAGATGTTGCAGAGATGAAAAATGTTACTCCAGTTGCTGACGCCCTAGAACGAACTCCATGCATATGTGCAGGGCCACCGTGCCGGTACGTGACGCCACGCGAGGGCATCAGCAAGCACGTCAAGATCTCCCACCAAGCCAAGACGACCATCTACGTCGGCGGCATCAACCTGCACATCGAGATGCCTTGAACCGAGATCTTGGGGTGACAACGCGTAGTGCAGAAGCCACGTGTGGTGTGTTTTCCCCTTCCTCTCCTAGCTGACTCCTCTACTTCCCTCCACTAGTAGAAAGAGGCTCATAGCTGGCACCCCCTTTTTATACCGCATGTGGTTCCAGTTACGACGCGCCTGTGGTATAAATCGGGCGGTGTCAGAGATTTTCGGCCGCCTGTGGAAACGTTTATCACAGGCGGTTGACTTAAGCAACCGCCTGTGTTATCTCTGTATAAATACCCCTTCTTCCTCCCCGATCAGAACACAGTATCTCGCACCCACCTTTCATTGGGGGCGATTTTGGAGTTCCAGATTTCTCAAAATACAAGGGGGGAGGTTTTGATCTTCATTTCTAGGAAGGAGGTTGCTAAAAGAGGTTAATTTATGTCCCTATTGCCTCAATTTGCTCATTCTAGCTCAATTTGAGCCACTTTTTGGATCTAGGGTTTCACCATGAGTGAGAGAGAAGAATAGCTAGCTTTTTGTCCTGATTTGTTGATATGGTTAGATGGGGTTGTTTAATATGGTTGGATAATGTCTCTCAACATGTTTGCTTCTCAATTTAGCTAGTTTTTACAAGATTAAACCAATGGTGTGTTCTTGTATATTTATGTAGAGAGATAATTGTTGATTTTTTTTAATTATATAATAGTTAGGTTTTTATTGTCACCTTCCACATCATCTATCTATTTATAATGAATGTTGTATTTGTATAGTTATGCTATACTTAAGTTTTCTAATTTATGTCTCTCTCTCTTTATAAATTTTTCAATTTATTTATCAACATGTATGTATGTTTTATGAGTGAGAGAGAAGAATAGCTAGCTTCTTGTCTTTATTTGTTGATATGGTTAGATGGGGTTGCTTAATATGGTTGGATAATGCCTCTCAACATGTTTGCTTCTCAATTTAGCTAGTTTTTACAAGATTAAACCAATGGTGTGTTCTTTGTATATTTATGTAGAGAGATAATTGTGGATTTTTTTTAATTACATGGTAGTTAGGTTTTTTATTATCACCTTCCACATCATCTATCTATTTATAATGAATGATGTATTTATATAGTTATGCTATACTTAGATTATTTTTTAATTATGTAACTTAGGTTTTTTCCTTTAATCTCATGCTTAACCATAAACCCTAGCTAATAAACCCTAGATAAATCCTTTGTAAACCCTTAGATCATATGAATGGTGTTTTACAGGTAGTGATGGAGAGGTCATTTTGGATGTATAATTTATCAAGACTAGATCCATCATACATAACTGAGGTCCAGAGGTTTATTGATGCTGCTCAAAACCATGCTTCAAGAACAAGAAAGACGCACATACATTGTCCATGCATGGATTGTAGAAATCTTGTTGTACTGATGACATTCAACAAATCCTTACTCATCTGGTCCGTCGAGGATTTATGAAAGATTACTTGATTTGGACAAAGCATGGAGAGGGTAGCTCTGCGCCTTATACAACTGGAATTGTTGACGGGTTTGAGTTCGTACACGAGACACAACAACCTAATACCGATGGTCTAGCCACTGAATATGTTGTGCCAAATGTTCCTGATTATGGTTTTATTGGAGGAAATGAAGATGGCACCGAAACTAACATGGCTGCGGAAGATGCAGAATTTCTAGAGGCAATGTTGTGTCATCATGCGGAAGATCCATCAGTGTTCTTCATGAAAGGTATGGAGGCCGTAATGAAGGCAGCAGAAGAGCCTGTGTATGATGAGTCCAAGGGTTGCACCAAAGAGTTCACGACGCTGCGGTCTGTGCTAAAATTGTTGATGTGCAAAGCTAGATATGGTCTTTCTGATGCTGACTTTGATGCGTTCTTAAGCATTATCGCAGACATGCTTCCTAAGGATAACAAAGTGCCTACTAACACATATTATGCAAAGAAGCTAATCAGCCCACTCACAATGGGTGTTGAGAAGATCCACGCTTGTAGAAATCATTGTATCCTATATCGAGGCGATGATTATAGAGACTTGGACAGCTGTCCCAAGTGTGGTGCAAGTAGGTACAAGACAAATAAAGACTACATAGAGGAAGAGTGTGTTGCCTCTGTGCCTAAGGGCAAAAAACGAAAGAAGGCCCAACAAAAGACCCAGAAGAGTAGTTCAAAACCCACCGGCAAAGAAAAGGAAGAAGTAGACTATTATGCGCAGAAAAAGATTCCTGCTTTGGTGATGTGGTACCTTCCTGTGATCGATCGATTGAGGTGCTTGTTTGCTGACCCAGAGGATGCCCAACTTATGAGCTGGCATGCTTCTGATGAGCACAATGACGATGGGAAGCTTCGGCACCCAGCCGATGGCCAGCAGTGGAAAGATTTCAATGAAAACCACAAGGACTTTGCTAATGAACCAAGGAATGTTAGATTCACACTGAGTACTGACGGAATGAATCCATTTGCTGAGAGGAGCAGCAAGCACAGCACATGGCCAATGATCCTCACCATCTACAACCTCCCTCCATGGTTGATGCAGAAGCGAAAGTACCTTTTACTGACCATCCTTATCTCTGGACCTACACAACCTGGAGTTGATATGGATGTTTTCTTGGAGCCCTTAATGCAAGACATGAAGATACTATGGGAAACAGGTGTTCAAATATTCGACGAGTACCGCAAAGAATCATTCACACTGAGAGCAATTATCTTTGTTACGATCGATAACTACCCAGCTCTCTTTACATTATCAGGGCAGTTCAAGGGAAAGTTAGGTTGTGTGGTATGCATAGATGACACCACTTACATGTCCCTAACTGCATCTAAGAAGATAGTGTACATGAGGCACAGACGCTTCTTATCAAAAGGACACAGGTACCGGCTGAAAAAGATGGATAAGTACTTTGACAATAATAGTGAACTACAGACTACTGCTCCATCAGGTAACAGTAAAGGCCAAAGAGTTTTCAGCATAGTCAGCAAACTCAAATTTGTTTTTGGGAAGAAGACAAAAGATGGAAAACCAAGAAAGAATGTCAAGCCAGCTCCAGGGGCTACATTCAAGAAGAAGTCAATTTTCTTCGAGTATTTGGAATACTGGCCAGAGTTAGATGTCCGCCACGCGATCGATGGTATGCACGTTCAGAAGAACGTGTTTGAAAGCGTAATTGGCACCTTGTTGGACATGAAGGGCAAGACAAAGGAAGGATTAAATTCACGCTTGGACATGGTACAGTTAGGCATAAAAAAAGAACTTCACCCTGTTAGGCTAGAAAATGGGAAGTACCACCTCTCGGCAACAAGCTACAACCTCAACAATGAAGAGAAACATGAGATGTGTGTGTGGTTGAAGAAATTGAAAGTCCCATCTGGATTCTGCTCTAGCATACGTAGTATTGTGTCAATGAAAGACCTTACACTCACCAACTACAACTCACATGATTGTCATGTCATATTGACTACTTTTCTCCCTATTGCCATTAGGGCTATAAACCCAGTGTAGATAAAGGTTGCAGTTACACGGTTGTGCTACTTCTTCAACAGGATCTCACAGAAGGTGATTGAACGTGATGAGTTGGCGTCTCTTAAGGAATTCGCAGTGGAGATAGTTTCACAGTTTGAGATGTGTTCCCCCCAGCATTCTTTGATGTGATGGTTCACCTTGTAGTGCACTTGGTTTCACAAATAGAGGCATTGGGTTCCATGTATTTGCATGAGATGTGGACGTATGAACGCTTCATGTCAATACTAAATGGCTATGTATCAACTTGTGCTCGTCCAGAGGCGTCTATGGTAGAGGGGTACTTAACCGAAGAGGCCATTGAGTCCGAAGGTCCATTCTGCAATAGGGTACTAAAAGACCAGGTTGCAATAGGTTTGCCTCCGTTACGACACGAGGGTAGGCTGAATGGAAGAGGTAGGATGGGAAAGAAATCACACGTCCCAAAAGATTACAATTCAGTCCTCGAAGCACATCACAGCGTCCAGCATCAGCTCTCGATAATGGAGCCTTTGATCAATCTAGACATTGAAGAGCTTCAAAAAACATAATCATGGGCACACAGATGAATGGATAATGAAGGAACATAAGAATCAGTTCACCTCATGGCTAAGGGAGCAGGACATTCCAGATGGGGAAACACTCGAGGATCGCACCATCAAGGTCTTGGCATCTGGGCCATCACGCCATGTCACGACTTGGCAAACCTATGACATTAGTGGCTTCATGTTCTGTACCAAGTCCAAAGACCAAAAGAGCATGGCACAAAATAGTGGTGTTCAATGCGACGCCTTAGACTCTGAAACTGGTGAGGAAACAACTTACTTTGGCTTCGTTGAGGACATATGGGAACTAGACTATGGTACATTTCAGATCCCTGTATTTCGGTATCAATGGGTTGAAGACAAACATGTCACAGTGGACAACTATGGGATTAGAGTTCTAGATCTAAGCAAGGTAGGCTACAAAGATGATCCATGGATAATGGCTAACCGTGCTGCACAGGTCTTCTATGCTGAGCAGGTCCTCTCTCCTAATGATAAGAAGAAAATTACGGACCATCCAAAGCACATAGTTTTCTCTGGAAAGCAACAAGCCATCGGAGTTGATGGTGTATCTGACTTGGATGAATTTAACCAGTTCAGTGACATATCTCTCTTTGTAGACGACCATCCAGTAAAGATAAGGAATGTTGAGTGAAGCATTCCACAGAGCTCGTTGCCCTGGGTGCGTCACGATGGACAAGGAAGAACAGTAGCTGCCTAGATTTTATTTGTCATTTGCCATGTAATCTATTTATGATAAAATGTGTACCTTATGCTATGTGCCCTTTTCTATTTCTACATGTAAGGGTTACTAGTGCCATTGATGTCGTATTGGTCTCAAACTTTTACTAAGGGTTACTAGTGCCATTTATGTTCAATCGACCAAGTTTGGGATTTTTTTGATGTGGTTTGTTACTTTATCCGGTTTAATTGAATTTCCGTGTGACGTCACCCACTAATTAGCGCTTGAACTAAGTCTACCCCTGAAATGACTCCAAATGGTGCCAAACTTCTCCACAGGGTCTTATATACCATAGGAAATAAAACTTCCTTGTGGTTGGTGGAAAAACCTAGTGGGATCTAGGTGTAGTCCACCATTTTTTATCTTATTTAGCACAAAGAAAAATATAATAATAGCTTGCATGACCAGAAAATCCTAAGATCTTGTGTGGGGTTATCATTTGAGTGTAGAAGCTTGCCAAAAAAATTTCAAGACATTTGGAGATAGGCATAACATACATGCTTCACAAACCTATAAGAGTCATTCCACCGAACTATGCTCATACATATGGGTTGCTCACATTTATATTGTCAACGATAAATTGCACAAAGGAATATATTTTTCATAGCATTTACACACTACAATAAAGCTAACAAAATTGGATTTATATATTTTTCTGGTACTCCTAGAATTATTTATGTATTAAACAAGATATGAGGCACATATTCAATTTAAATCATTTTAAATAAAGCTGCATACAAAAGAACCTCAAACATGAAATTTCATATTTTTAACATGTGTCTCTAGTCAAGAGGAACACAACAAAATTTTTTCACTAATTTAGGACAAATATTTTTGAAAATATGATTTTTTGAATCATTTAAATAATTTCTAAAAATATATATAAGGAAAACTTTAAATAAACTGAAAATCTATTTGTACAGGCGGTTGGCTAAGCAAACCGCCTGTACAAATGCATTAGTACAGGCGGTTGGCTTAGTCAACCGCCTGTGGAAACCATTTCTACAGGCAGTTGACTAAGCCAACCGTCTGTACTAATGCCCGCCTATATAACCCTAGGTCTTCTCCGCTCGAAAATTCTCTAAGTCTGGCGCCCTGTTCATTCAAACTAAACCGACACGCTGCCGAAATTTTCCATCGCCATCGCCGCCGTTGTTGCCGACCTTGACGTCGTCGCGCGGTGACCGTCTCCTCCGCCCTCGACGCCGACGCCGCCCCGCGGTGAGAGCCTCTCCTGCTCGCGCTCTCTCTCTCTCTCCCCCTGCGCATCCTCGACGTGGCGGCGGTGGTGGGGGGGGCGCGATGGTGGCGCTGCCCGGACGGGAAAGGGGGGCGGCCGCAGTGGTGGTGGTGGAAGGGGAAGGGATGGTCGCGGTGGCGATGGTGGAAGAGGATGGGGCTAGTGCGGGGTGTGCGGTGGTGGAAAGGGCGGTGCGGTGGCGGCGGCGGCTGGAGGTAGGAGATGACCCCGACAGGTGGGGCCCACCTGCCAGAGAGAGAGAAGGGAGAGGGAGTGACGGCCTACTGGGCCTGTTGGGCTGGGATTTTTTTTTCTTTAACAATTTTTTATGAAAAAATTGAATAAAACCGTAAAAAACAGCAGAAAATTATAAAAATCAGAAAAAATAAAAATAAAATCAGAGAATATTATTATGTCTTTTACATGTGATTGTATTCATAGTTATTATTTTATAAATACTTGTTATTATTTCCCGTTGCATATGTATTAGTGTGTATATGTAAATTTAATTTTATCTTTTTGTTATAATCTCTTTGTAAATCATTTAATATATGTGTGTATGATATATTAGTGTATATGTTAGTGTATGATATATTATGTATATATTAGTGTATGATATATTAGTATATATATTAGTGTATGTAAATTTAATCTGTTTATATATGTAGTAGTGTATATGTAAATCATTTAATATATTAGTGTATGATATATTATGTATATATTAGTGTATGATATATTAGTGTATGTAAATTTAATCTGTTTATATATGTAGTAGTGTATATGTAAATCATTTAATATATTAGTGTATGATATATTATGTATATATTAGCGTATGATATATTAGTGTATATATTAGTGTATGTAAATCATTTAATTTTATGCATAAATTACATAGATTTCTGCAATGAGTTCTCCGCATAAGGACGAAGCACTGCAGTCCCAACCCACGGAGCAAGTAGAAGGGTCAACTGACCCTATGGAACAAGCTCGTGAGGTCATGAAACAAGTAGAAACGGGCGAAGCATCAGGTTCGTCCTATGAACAAGAAGCTAGCGACGACATGGAGCCTCTAGAAGTGAGGAAGACTCATCGTGAATTGGCACGTGACCCCGATTACAATCCAGAAGCCGATGAGGTAAATTAGAGACATTCACGATTTTATGTAATTAAATGATTTCTATTCATAGTTCCTACATATAAACACGCCCATGATTCACATGTCTATACTGAGGAGGCAATGTCTCAGTTTAGAGAGATGATGTCTCAGGAGGAAGTGGCACACGAAGACGCACCGGAACCGACGACAGCATCGACGAGCCCTGAGAGGCCATGTCAGTATAGGAAAAGGAAGCGACAAGGTTCGAAACGAGGCGAGAGAGGGTTGAACCAATTTCCAGATGACACATATGCCATCACAGATGTGAGCCCTACCGGACAGCCCCTAGCTCCAGAGGAGGCCCTACCCAAATATAGGAACGCAATTGGTTTCTGCGTGAGGGACTTTCTTGATATCACAGTTAAGAACTGGGCCGGTGTGTCGAATAATCACAAGATCAAAATTTGGGATAAGATTAAGACCAGGTTCCAGTTTCCTAGGAATGTGCCAGAAGATTTACTGAAGGCATATACAATGAAGCAATATGCGGTTAGTTTCCGAAATTGGAGGTCGGAGATGAATGTCAAGTATGCAAAGACAGGGATGGATCCGACATCCAAATACAATATTACTAAAGGGTAGTGGGCTGTTTTTCTAGAGCAGAGGAATGACTCTAACTTCTTAGCTCGGAGCGAAGCCAACTCCCAGCTCGCAAAGAGGAACAAGTACCACCACCATCTAGGCACAGGTGGTTACCAGCACCAAGTTCCTAAATGGAGGCAAGAAGAGGCTGCGAAGCAGGCAGTAGGGTTGCCAGTGTTGTCCGAGCAAGTCGGTGGAAGGTCCGCGAATTGGATCCGTGCTCGGAAACCAAAGGAAACCGAGACGGATGTGTCCTTTGAAGACCCAATGCTTGATGAAGCAATGAAGAGCATCTTTGCTGTGGCAGGCATGCAGCAGGAAGGCAAGTTTACGCCACGAAGGGAGAGGGACATCCTTAGTGTTGGCCTCGGTAACCCCGAGCATCCTGGCCGTGTTCGAGGCATCTCATCCAAAGAAGGATGGAAGGATGGATTCGGCCCTCAATGGGCAAATGAGTATAAGAAACGTGATCGGTACAAGGAACAAATGGCAAATTATTTTCAGGAAGAGGCTAAGAAAGACTTCCAAGAGATGATGGGGAAGTTGCTAGAAAATCCTCCTCCTGAGTTGATGCAGAAACAAGTGAGTGCCATGTCAAATGCAGCTACCCAAATGAGCACTCAAGCTCCCCAAATGCAGCTAGTCCTAGTGGTGTCGCAACCGTTGGTGGCATCAAGTGAAACAATCATTCCAAGCAGTGTCGCATCTACGGCAAATAAGGATCACTATCCAGTTGACGACATTGTTAGTTCTACACCTTGCTCCCTTGTCATAAGATATGGGATTAACAATCATCGTACAAGGGAAGTAGCCACGGGCAAAGCGATCCCAGGAGGACCTAAATACCATGGTGCTGACATCCCTAAAGACTACTGCAGAGTAGAGGTATCAACCGTGGTCCAAGGATATGAGGACGAGATTCTAGACATCCCTGGTCCCGAGAACATTGTGAAACTGGGACAGGTGATAAACAATTTCAACCTATGGCCTCGGAGGGACGTGCAACTAAGGGAGCCGCCACCACCCTCTCAAGAGATGCCACTAACCCAAAAGTCATCAGCTCATGTCGATCCTCTTCCTAACCCACCGCCTTCACCTCCCCAGTCTCTTCCTGACCCACCAGAATCACCTCTCCATGTTTTCCCTATCCATCAACCATCTCCTCTCCATGATCTTTCTACCCCACAGTCAACACAATCTCCACCACCATTCAATTCCACCCCTTCCCCACAACTCAAAGATCGAGAACCAATAAGTGAGCCACCAAAGGTGCCAAAGAAGAAAGTATTTCCGATACCTAAGTTGATTTCACCATTCGAGCCGAAGAAAAAATCAGCTGGGCAAGTGAGATTTTTGTCAGGCATTGCTTCGAAACACACAATACAAGAGCATGAGATTTCTGAGCTAGCAAAGTCAAAGGTGCCGGCGCCTAAGGTCATAACTCCTGTCAATTTCAAGGTGCCAACTGCAGAAGACTACAAGACTATCCCCAAAAAGTACGTGTGGGGAAAGCCTCTACTCGGTCGGACCAAACTTATGAAGAAACCAAGTGGTATAAAAAGGTTTCATGACTGGTACATGAGAGCCTCTTCTGCTAGCATCGACACCATAAGCATGTGCATACCACAAATAGCATTTCTTAGCCAGAGTACTGACAAATGCATGCTTACATTTGATGACATGTGGGCACTGATGAACCACGAGACGCTAGATGTACAGATCGTAACGACATTTGCATTGTAAGTGTTACATAGTTACACACATTGTAGTTGCATCAATTTTCAATATCTGACATGCTTCTGTCTTGCAGAATGTTATATGATCAACACGATATGTATTTTGGTTCGGACCTAAATTATTGTGCCGAAGAAAGGAATGCCTATGTCTGCCCAATAGATATAGCCAAAGATCGGCACACATTCCGGATCGGGAATGACAGCACAGAGGTACAGGGTTTGGAAGGTGCAGAACGGGATGAGAAACTCTGAAAGTTGAAACTTGATTTTGAAGCCAAATACACCTTCTACATTGGACATTCACTAATAAAGTTTCAAGACAGGAAAGCGGTGGTGGCCCCGTACCACTTTGGGTAAGTGTGAGTTTACAAATATCTATCTAAATTATTCCAATGCATAAATGCATCATGGATTTAATTCGAGCAGGAGGCACTGGATATGCTTCATCATTTATCCCAAGGAGGGAAGGGTGTTGGTACTAGACTCCGCAGATTACGCGAAAGAAAGCTATGCTCCATTCATCAAACTGCTAGAGTTGTAAGTCAAGCTATGCATGCATACTTAAGCATAGTGAGAATTTGACAATAACATGGTGATTCTATTTGAGATCATAGGGCATACAGGTTCTATAAGATAAATCATGGAAAGTGCGAGTCCAAGAGACTAGGGCAACCATTGGAGGTTATACATAACTGGCCGGTACGTATAAAAATTTACTATTATGAATACAAATCATACACATACGACTACAGTTGTAACTATAATTAAATAACCACTCTCCTGTTATACAGTACATGAAGCAACCACCGTTATCTGTCCTCTGTGGCTACTACGTGTGCGAGAACATGAGAGAAAACGGACGATATGCAAGGAACCTTGACAAGGTAATATAAGTAATAGTCTATTAAAGTTGGAAGTCATAAAATATATAATGTTTATAAACTTTCTTTGCGGTATATAAGCAAGGGACGGCGGAGCGCATGGACGAACGTGCTTTAGACAACATAGTTGAGGACATCTACTTGTTCATCATGAAGCATGTCATTCCACGTGAAGGCCAATATCATGATGATGAAAGCCAATTATCCAGGCCAGAGTTCCGAGTGCTAACAGAGATTAGTAAGCTCAAACTTACTGAAGAGGGTTATTAGAGGACAGAAACAAACTTTGATGTATATATATATGATGTGTGATGATGGATATACTCTTGTAATTAACTTTATGTCTTTGAGCACCAAACTTTGATGTATACAAATGTATGTATGAGATGAAGTATTTAAATTACATGTTGCTATGTTAGAAGACCAACCAATATCAATATATTTAAATATTAACAATAAAATAATAAATAGATAAATAGATAAATTAAAAAATAAATAAATAATGCATATTTTAATAGGTTTATACTGGCGGCTCTCAAGTGACCGCCTGTGGAAATGGACGATTTCTACTGGCCTCCAGCGCAGGCGGATCCAGAAAATACAAGTAGAAATATGTTACCAACCGCCTGTATAGTGTGTCAATGTACTAGTGCTCTCCGCATCGGATAGATCTCGCCGCCGTCGCCCTGCCGCTCGCTAGCCCCTTCCCTCTCGGTCCCGGCGTTCTCGCCGCACCGGGTAGGGAAAGGGACCCCCACCCTCATGTATAACTTCTAGGAGTCCCGCGATGGGTTCTCCCCTAATGGTCGTCTTCGCCACCGCCGTCGTCGTTGCTGCTGCAGCAGCTCCCGTCGCCGCCGACGAGGCTCCTACCATGGTACGTCTAAATAAAATAAACTCGCCCCTCCACAGCACGGCTCCTCCCTTCTCCACCCACTCCCCGCCTACCTCGCGCCGCCTCCTAGATCCGTGCTCCTTCGACTCGCATCTTCCGCATCTCGCCTCCGCCTCCACCTCTACTTTGCAGCCATCGTTCCTGCTGATCCAGACAGCCCTTTTTGCGGCGTTGCCGCGACGACTTCGTCTCCACCTGGGACCCGACTTGGAGCTTCATCCTCTACCTCCGGCGACGGCAACAACTTTATCCTTCGGTCGCTCGGCGCATGATTCCTCTCTGGCTCCGTCGCCCCACCTTCAACCGACGCTTGGCGCGGCCTTCCATCTGGGTGTATATGCCTTCGGCACCTCTACGACACCCCGCCGGCGAATCCGCCGTCGTCAACGCCTCCGATGTAGCTGTTGTTCTTATCCGGTATCTGGACCCTATTGTAATTCGGTCTCCCTTGGAGGACCTCTGTGTAAAATGGCTGCTTAATATATAATATATGCAGTTGTGAAAAAAAAAGAGATGGAGGGCAACGACAGGGAGGACCTTCATCCTGGTGCTACTGTCGGGCGGCGGCCTCGACGTGTCCTTTGCGCACAACCACCCCAAGATCGGCGCCATCCTCTGGGCTAGGTACCCGGCGGCGAAGGCGGCATCGCCATTGCTGAAGTGATATTCGGAAGATACAATCCTGGTAAATAGTAATTAAATCCACGCGTTCATCTTTTGGTTTTCTTATTTGTTTGTTTATTGAACGTTCTTTATGGTTACCAATCCTTCATTTCATGATTTTGTGTACATACATGCATGAACAGGAGGACGGCTGCCTCTGACATGGTACAAGAACAAGTACATCGAGCAGATCTCCATGACGTGCATGGAGCTCCGGCCGGTGGCGAAGCAGTGGCGGACGCAGGAATTGAAGATTGGGTGTACATGGTGTACATAGATACACATACAGAACCAAACCATTATAGCATATGTAAAACTAAATGTCCATCAATTTAAAGCAAACAGTACTTAAGTACTAGGTACATTAGTATAATTAATTAGTTAATACATAGTATTTGTGAAGTCTCAACTAATAAAGAAACATTACAAATTTAATTGTGTCATGGTGTGTTCTCTGTGCGGCTGTCGTGCCGCCTACTGGTGCAGACTTTGCGCCAATGCCATTGAAATCAAACCGTAGGTGGCCGAGCGGCGCAGGTGGGGAACAAAATTTTTTGATCGATTGGGAAAGGTGAGTTCAAGTAGGCAGGGCAAGTGCTTGAGGCACCGTCACAGACGAGCAGAGGGCATCACTCCTGATTGGCAGGTTCCCTCCGTGAGGTTGCTTCTTGAGCTAGCAGTTAGACCTAGCTAGACAGAGGAGGGGAGCAGGGGCGGAATTGGGCCTGGGGCCGCTGGGGCCACGGCCCTAGTCGTGGGCCAAATTTTCCTTTAGAGTGTAAGTATATTTTTGGCCTGGCTCTAGTCATTGGACCAAATCCTCTAAACCTTCGGCCCAAAAAAAAATATGACGAGCGCTCAGGTCGCGGCCGCCGGCCGTACCAAAATTTTCCTCGATGTCACGACGATTGGAATTCCGAACTTGAACCGTCGCGGGCGTGCAGCGTTGCCATCGCCATTCGCCAAAGCCCCAGGTCGCAGCCTCGCAGGCACCGGGCGCCGTCGCTGCTCTCGCTCGTCAGTTCGTCAGCATAGCAGGTTGCACGGCGCCGGCACCAGGGAAGCAGGGAGGCCACAGCCCCAGGGCGCATCGCCACCAGGCCTTCAGGCAGGCAGCATCGGTAATTTCCCAATCCTATTCCCAAATCAATTTTTAATTTGGCAATTGTTAATTTGGCTACGTCACCATCAGTCCGTCAGGCATTCAGTCATATATTACTATCATTTTTTGTCAATTGTCCAATTACATTTTATGGACTGTATTATTAATGTTCTTACACTAAATTCATGTGTAGGTTCAGGTCCATATGAAGCTCTTGATGAAGATATGAGAGGAGGGTGAACCAAACCATAATTAGTTAGGTATTTTTTAAAACTGCTTTCATGTTCTATCAATTATATCATGGATTTAAATATGAAATTGAGATATCATTTAAACTTATGCATCTTTGAGCTTTATTTTGTTATTTATCGATATTAGTCCCGGTATAGACGGTATATATATGCTTTGATAGTTTGTGACGGTATAGCTTGTCAATTGATAGTGGCCCTAGGCGTCAAAATTGACGAGCTCAGCCACTAGAGGGGAGGAGGCAAGAAACGTGGCCTTTTTACTCTTAGGCCCTGTTTGGTTACCCACATTAAACTTTAATCTCTATCGCATCGAATATTTGGATATATGCACGAAGTATTAAATATAATATTTACGAAACTAAAAAACACAGTACCTATTGAACTTTAGTCCGTTCAATCAAACACTCCTTTACTTGGATCAAATATACATAATTTAGTCTACTTATATGTACAATACATACAAATGTATAGTGTCTATAATTTTTTTCTCAAAATTATTGGGTGTACATCTGTACACCCATGTCCATATACTGTGTCCGCCAGTGTGGCGAAGCACGGGTACCCGGGGCGGACGTACAAGTTCTACACCGGGCCGGGGGTGCTGTACCCGTTCGGCCACGGCCTGAGCTACACCATGTTTCCTCTACACGAGACCAGCTGCAACGGCACCACCGTGAGGATGCCGGTCGCCGGCGGCCACTGCAAGGGTCTCAGCTACCGCCCCAGCGCGCTGTCCACCTTCGCCTCCTCGTCTGCTGCGCCGCCGTCCTGCGAGGCGATCAACGTGGACGGGCACGCGTGCGAGGAGACCGTGAGCTTCAACGTGAGCGTCATCTATGGCGGGAGCCGGGACGGCGCCCACGCCGTGCTGGTGTACACCGTCCCGCCGCCAGGTTGCGGACGCGCCCGTCAAGCAGGTGGCCGCGTTCCGGCGGGTGTTGGTGCCGACGGGGACGGGGAGCACGGTCACCGAGAAGTTCACGCTGAACGTGTGCCGGTCGTTCGGGATCGTCGAGCGGACAGCCTACAAAGTCGTGCCACCGGGCGTCAGCACCGTGCTCGTCCAGAACGGCGACTCGTCGGTGTCCTTTCCTGTCAAGATCGACTTCTCCGTTTAGTCGTTACGTAGTACTACTACTAGCTAGGTTTACAGTTCCCTGCCATGGATGTTTAGATAGGGTTATTTTCATCAGTTTTTTTATTGACACTTAGTGTTCAACATCATACTGAATTTGATGAGCCTCCGTGTGTCATGGTTGCTCGCAATGAGAACAGTCTGTTCTTGATTATCCAATATAGAATAACTGATATTTTTTTTCGAGGAAGGAATGAAACCAATGAAGCTGGTATATATAATCGCTTTCGTCTCTCTAAGGGCTTTTTCGGTTAGGTAGGAATGTAGCTACGAATTATTCCAGCTCATCAAAGGCTATGTAAATTAGGCAAGTATCCCTCTGGTGGGAATTAATTGTTCCAGGCAATGCCTAAAGGGCTGCAGTGATCCGTTGGAGCGAACCCATACTTCAACATCGGCCATCCAGCATATAGATTTCGACCATCATTTAAGATACATCTCAAGTTTTTATAAATCACTGCTGCACGTTCGGGGATTAGCACCGGTATGGAAGGGCCTGTTGCTCCGGTTCTCTAGCCGGTGCTACCCTTCCACCCTTTAGTCCCGGTTCGGGGAACCGGGGCTAAAGCCCCCCTTTAACACCAGTTGGTAATACCAACCGGTGCCGGTGTTAAAGGGTCCTGCCAGGGCTGCCACGTTGCAGGACCCTTTAACACCGGTTGGTATTACCAATCGGTGTTAAGAGTTTCTTTTTTTTTACTTCTTCAGTTCTGTTTATTGTTTTTATATATAATAATAATAATAGGTTTTTCAATACATATTTTTGCTGATACAATAAGATATTTATATTACACGCATATTAAGCATATATAAATGAAAATTATAGGCTTAGCTTTATAATTAAGCTTTGCCTATAATAAAATGAATAGGCCACATCAAAAATTAAATAGATATGTAAAAAGCTTTATATATATATATAGTTTTATAAGTACAAAATTCATAACACATATATACATAGAGTTTTTTCTCCCAATGTCTAAAAACGATACAAATGATCATCGTTGTTTGGAATAAGAGTTTCGTTGCCGTTGAAGTGAAACTCGCCGTTTAGATTGATCACTTGCTCGCGGAGAAATCCTGCTATCGTCTCTTGGATAGCTTTGATTCGGTCTTTTTGTATTACCTTTTCCCTCAACCATTCCGTCTTTAATTTGAAATAAATAAAAAAGGTATTAGTTATCTAAGTTATTCAATATAATTCAGAAGATAATGAAAAGAGACATGTAACGTACTCTGAGCGTCTATGTGAGTGTTTGATTGACTTGTGCCATCATGAATTTGCACACGTAATATGTACATAGATTGTTCCCCCTTCTTGTCTTAAACACCACTGTACGAAATATATATAAAAAATATTCACGACCACGACAATAAGAACGCTAAAAGTTAGCGAAAGTTTGCTAGCTAGTAGAAGTTACTTGTGGATGTATTATGTTAAGCGGCGCTTTACATCCACTGAGATGTTCACGGTCAATGAATCTTTCCCAAACTCTACACACAGCCATTGTGGATCGTGAACTAATAATTACAGAGTCATATTATGATATTATTCTAGCTGAGATCGACATTATACCTTTGAATAATGTTTACCATTTGTTGATAATTTTCTTGTGGTTTTCTCATTGAGTCAAAGATTATCAACCGGTTCTTGGGAATTTCAATGACCATGAGTATCCAGTGAAAGCTGTTTACACATATATATAGTCAGGCCTATATATAACTATATAAAACTTGTCTCGAGTAATAATTATTAAAATAAAATATGCATGCACTTAATAACTATATAACTCACTCGAAGTTGAAGGGGAAGAGTATTTTTTGTTTTTCTTTTTGGTTCACAAAGAACCTCATAAGATTGGTGCAGACTTCTGTCTCATGAGCTGCTGTCCACACTGCCTGCGGAGCCTTAAAAACAATATAAGGGTCAACGAACCCAATACTATTGTCATTTCTGATTCTGAGCTCTCTCATTTGGTGCCTGCATATATACATACAAATCCTAAGTGTGTAAGGATTATATACATGTAATTAAAGAAGTTTGAAGTATAATAAAAAGAAAAAAATACTTACAGACAAAAGCAGCTGACAAGAGATTTGTCGAGAGCGTCGAGGTGACATAATTGGTGCAATTCTTCGAACTGCATGTATATGAGGTCATCTCCACGGAAGTAGTGATGTTGTCTAATACGAACAGAAATCCAATTCTCTCCCCTTTTAGACGCCTCAACGCACCATTTGTTTATTGCAAACATTTGTGTGCCGAGCTTATGTAAACGCTGAGGGTCGAATAGACTCCTGCCCGGTTCATATCTTGCCCTCCATTGATCAATTACCTTAGCTTTTTCAAATGTTTGGCATCCAATAATGGTGGCAATTTCTTCCATATTTAAACCACTCTGTCCAAAGTAACGCTCAAGCGAGTCTAGCTCAAACAACGCTAAGGATTTCTTTGGCATCAAGTCTTCATTTGAGCCGTATTCATTTGGCACAATCAAAGGGGGCACCGGTTTTGATACTTCTCCGAGCTATGGGACCCCCTTTCCTACTCTCTTTCTAGAATGTGAAGACTTGACCAGAGACCGCTCATAGTCCGAAAGTGCTGGCTTTTTCTGAGCTTCGCGTTGCTTCTTTTGCTGGTCTGCCACCTTCTGCCTCAGTTCCGATGGCTTTACATAAAAGTACGGCTTTTCTGGGTGTAGCCGGTTTTTTTTATCCTCCTTCAATTTATCAAAAAACTACTTCACCTCAGCTTTGGATGCAGCAATTACCTCCTCTTCACTCTTTTCGTAAGATAATTTTTCTCATGTCTTAGCTCTCTTTGCTGAGGCAGCCTTCTTTGGAGGTGGAACCGATGACTTCGGTCGTTCTTGGGCGGACCGCTTCTGACTACCTCGCTTTGGAGGCGAGGGGACCGACCGTGTACTCTTTGGAGAGAGCGGTGCAGGCGGTGGAGGTGGTGGGGCTGATCTTTTCGGTGTTGGAGAACGCGGTGGAGGAGTTGGAGACCTCGGTGGAGGCGGTGGTGGGGTCGGTGTGGCCGCCACAGGTGTTGGAGGAGATCTAGCATTGTCACCGCCTGCAGCACTATGATACGCTGGGGAGAGAACTGGACTTAGGTTGGAGGAGTCCCTGCAAAGAAAACAATTACAAGTTTTGTGAGCAAACTTTTTTTATTTTCAATACATAATAAATAATATAAGTAGTAAAATCACACACAAACCTATGTTGAGGAATAATTATGAAGCGCTTGCGCCAACAAATAAATGTCTTCTCAGCTTCACTTAAGGTCTTCTCTCTGTCTCCCCCTTCTATGTCTAGAGGCACATTGCCACAACCTTTCTCAACCCTATCAACCGAGATGCTAGCATATCTACCAGGTACTGGTCGATTATGGATTCTTGGAGTTCTCGTTCGGTCGATAGGGTTGACAACAGCGATAGCCACCTTTTTTGTTGCATTCCCATCTGGTACATGCAGCTCACAGGAAGTAAAAGCCTCTGTGACATCATCCACGGGGAAGTGTAGCTTCGTGTCGTCCTGAATGGTTGGTACTTCCGTGGATGCGCAACTGCTTGTCAACTGGCCTGGGGGGCTAACGTTGACCTCAGGCTGTGATGTACCTTGCCCTTTCGTCATTTGACTAAGTGCTGCTTGCACTTGCCTTTGAATCTCCGCCTGCATCCATTCTTCACGAGCTTTCTCGCGCTCTTCTGACTGCAGAACAAAAGCTTCCAGGCGGCGGATCCACTCTGCCTCCTCATCCTTCTTTCTCTGGCGGCTTCTATAGGTATCTTGATCGGCTTGGAATGATTGCAGCCATGGAACTGCCCCATAGCCTCTCGTACGCCCACCGTGCTCAGAATTTTCAAGCGCATAGGTGAGTTCATCCTTCTCCCTGTTAGGCCTGAACTCACCAGACTGAACCGCCTCTCGTGCACGGACTAGTCTCCTGCTGCTCTAGAGATTTCTTGGCCCCAAACTAGTGCCCCGGTGTCTGGGTCCACGCTTCCCCCATGACCGTAGAACCAATGCTTGGAGCGCTCGCTCCAATTCTTTGCTATTGTCTTGGGTGTGACCCCCTAGCAAGCATCTCCTGTTCCATTTGGTCCCACTTGGGAACAACACTCTTATAACCACCTGATCCCATATGATGGTGGTATGTGTTTTTACTTGCTGTTGATGCAAAAGCTGATCTGCAAACACAAAGGGCTAATACCCGATTTAAACGTTAAGGCGTGCCAGCCGATTTGACCTTACTATCGGCAAAGGTGATAACTCGAATACTTTGGTCCCGACAACAGCGATGTGCCCGGATGCCACGGCCAAGAGGTACTCACGCGGAACTTGAGAATACGCCGAGCTTAAGTCGACGAACTCCTAAGAACTCATAATGAAAAAAGGAAAATATGACGAAGTCGTCGAAAAAGTAGATGCTGTGATATGAGTAAAAACTTGTGTTTGATTGATTGATAGATGTCTCAATTACAAGGCCCTAGGGTCTACATTTATACCCTGCTCAAAGAGCTACAACCAGACATGACTAGAATTCGAATTCCAAATTTAAACAGAATCCGTGTACACAACGATTTAAATAACTAAGGAAAACATAAAACTATCCTGCCATGACAAGCTAGGACACCATCACGGACCAATTGGCAACCTCCAAGCTTTCCTTCCATGTCATCGGCAGACCCCCCATCGGCAACGGTTAATAGTGGCCATCGGCATAAACACATCACCACCCATGGACTTAGCCACATTCAGCTGTCTCCTCATCGGCAACCACTCTTATCGACAACTCTCCTGCAGACCAGTCACTATTGCCCTTTCTTGCCGATCTACACTCTACCGATCCTGGGTACGTGTCCAAAAACGGTGTCAACACATGCCCCCCAATTTTGGAGTATGAAATCATTAATGCTCCGAAATTCTCTGCAATAATGATGCCTTTCTGCAATTAACTCTCCCAATTTGGTAACCGACAACCTTAATCTGAACAACCTTGGTTCGATTCCTCCGTAGATTCCTCGAAATCCTCAACTTCCTAAACGGACATCTCCACTTTAGTCGCCCATCGGCAATGTTACCGTTATAGAGACCTGCCGATGGACTGACCAGGATGTCCTGTTCAGTAAAGTGTCTTATCCTCCCAAACGGATATGCCCACTCTATCCGCCCATCGGCAATATTACTGTTACAAGGCGCTGCCGATGGACCGACCAGGAAATCTCGCACAGTAAAATATCTCCAGATCACGACCGCTTCCTGTCAAATCACCTGCACAATCCCTTGATTACCGTGCGAACAGTTACCATATCCTCCTAAGTATCCTCGGATTTCACAGATACGGCGAAGTGATAAGTCAGATTTACCCTTGCCCATTTTTTCCTATAAATAGTTCCTTCTCGGGTACTCCTTCTCCATCGCATCATTCCACAGTTCCAACTCCACCTTCCTGGCGGCGGCGCTTTTCGAGATCTCCAAGAACTCCAACGAAACCCCTTCTTCACCAACCTCGAAGCCTTCGATCATCCTTTTTGTGAGGAGATGGCCATCAACTTCACCGTTCCTGAGGTTAGTTCTTCACCCTTCCTCTCGTACTTTCATCATATCCCTATTCATCCACGATTTATTTTACTGAACATTTTTCTTTTTCTTTCTTTGTCCTTCCCTTTTCCTTCAAAACCATTAGGATCTGTCCAATAAAATTCTCATCCCTATCGATCAGCCACACCTCCAATGTCTTGGTCCGTTAGGGGATCCAGATCCCACCGATCTTATTAATATAGAAACAAACAGAATCCCTTTTAGAGCCGAGAATTTTTCTCTAGACCTGTGGAAGGATACCTTCCGTTCCTGGCCCAGTCCTATTGTGGGATGGAAGGATTGGTTTTTGAGAGTCAGCCACTCAAATGAAGTCCAGTGGGGCGAGAGAAAACTAGATCAATGCATCAGGTTGTCCATCGCCGATATGCATAGGAATGAGTCACTGCTGATAGCTGCATCATATTTTTGGTCAGACACACTCAACGCCTTTGTCTTTGGCCACGGCCCTGCTTCCCCTACACTTGCCGATGTGGTTATGCTCACCGGCCTAGATGTATCTTCTCCCGATAGCACTCACTTTTTCGATACCAAACCCAGTGCTAAGGTAGAAACTCGTGCCATCTGCAGTTGGTCAGGGTACATCCAAAAATACAAACGAACAGGCCCTGTTAACATAAAGGAACAGACCAGCTTCCTGAACATGTGGTTGAACAAATTTGTATTTTGTGGTCGATCGGCAGGACCAACTTCCGTCTACTTAGCAGCAGCAGAAAGATTAGCCAATGGTGGCCGATTTCCCCTCGGCCGATACCTGCTCGGCGCTGCTTACCACCTCCTTCATCAAGTAGCCAGGAAACTCCTGCTCGGCCAGTCCATCGGCAACTTGGGGGGTCCTTGGTGGTTTATCAATATGTGGCTTAGTCTCCACATGCACAAGCGTCTTGAGTTTGACCTCTTCGCACAGCGCTTCCCCAGGGATATAGCCGAGGATTATGAACTGGATGAAGAAGAATCGGCAACTCGCCCTCCTCTAAACTTCGGCGAGGCTGTCATAGCTCTGCCTAGTACATGGGGCAATGCAGACCAAGTCAGCCGATTCTTCCAAACTCTATATGAAGGTCTAACCAAAGAGCAGCGAGCATAGATGCCTTATGAAGATCCAAACACCATGTTCCCTTTGGTTTTCCATCCGTTCAACGATGCTCTCAACAAGGATCATGAAGTGATGATGGCATTGATCACTCCCAGAGCCATACCAGTAAACTTCTTTGGCAGTGGGAAAACCTCCAACCAAACCTATGAGTTTTACAACCCATCGGCACTAGCCCGTCAATTAGCTTTCGGCCAGCTGCCGATTGCACTCTGTTATGCCGATGTGATAAAACCCATAGAAGCCATCACTAATCTCCTCGAGTGGATTCGAGTAGCCCAGCTACCACCGAGTGCTGATACAAATGCAGATTTATCAGAGTGGATCCCGGCCCTCTTCATTACTCAGGTGTACAAACAATGGTGGGAGGAATGGAAGGAGCATTTGTTCTGCAAATCGGCTCTTTCATACCGTGGAATGATTGACCCCCAGTACAAAGTTCCCGATAATACTGTAAGTATTTCCAAACCGATGTCTCAATTCCTCCACTTTTATTTCCATCGGTAACTCACTTTCTATATTACTCTGCAGGTTGATAACATTCCCCCATCGGTCAGCAGGAGTGGCAAGCCGATTGACCTTTTTCCATCAGGTCCGATCTCTTCAATCGGCAACAACGCTCCCACTTTGGCTGCCATCATGCATCGAGGCGTACGCCTCAAGAAAGTCACCACCAAGAGAACTCAGATATCTCCATCGGTAGCTGCCTCTGCTTTGGCCCAGGCGTTCAAGGTACATTTTCAAACTCTTTCATACCGATCTCACCCTTACATCTGTTGCACTTGTACTCACGAACTTCCCTTTCTGTATCAGCACACCAGCGCATCGGCAAGGACCAGAAGCAAAAGTGTCGATGCCCCCAGTCTAGTCAGCCGAAGAGAAAAGGTGCCAAGAATATCAGAGCACAAGCAAAGCGCCAAAAGATAGCAACACCTTCTCCTCCCCCGGTATCTCCAATTCCGGTAGAATCTTCTCCCTCTTCTCCAGAAACACAGACACAACAAGAACCATCTCCCTCTCAGCCGCAAGAAGCACCCCAAGTGGAAGAACCCCAACCAGAAGAGCCCCAGTCAGAAGTACCTCAGCCCGAAGACACATCGGCTGACGTGCATGAGCAAACTACCGATCCAACAAGTTCGATCATAGCATCGGTAGTTTCCTCCATCCAGACAAGTACTGCTCCCCCTCAAGGTAACATACCTTTTATGAAATTATTGCCGATGAACTTATTTTCCCCGTCTTATAACTGCTTCTGTTATTTTTTAGTTGACATAGTCCCATCGGCAACCCCGGCCGATCAACCTATAGTTCCATCGGCGTCCTCCAGTCAGAGGCAAGAGATTGCTCTGAAACAAGTAAGTCACCCAACCTCTATCAATATTATTTGTCAATACTTGACCATGGAATGACTCATTTTATTTCCTTTTCAGGAACAGGACTCTCCTGACAGCTTGTTCTCCTTCGCCGTCGATATCTCTGAAGATGAAGGTGAGGAGGCAAGTTCTTCCCAGGCAGTTGGAATTACATCGGCAGCGGTTAGGGCAAAGTTGGAAGAATTGTCGGCCCTCCTTCATCAAGGCACAGCCCAATTGGTTGATGACTCCGATCCAACCAAGGCTTTGTTCAAGACCCTCAGAGGCCAGATCCCCGCCGATGCCGAAGAAGTTCTCTTTCAAGCTGCACATCTAGAGAGTCGCCAGTTGCAGTACCAAAGGGCTGTTCAACGTCTTGCCGATAGAGCTGCCCAAGCTCATCTCTCAGAAGAAATGATGAAAGTGAAGCTCCTTGCCGATGAGAAACATAAAAACATCGGCACCCTGGAGTCCTCAAGAGATGCGCTGAGATAAAAGATTTCTGACCTATCGGCAAAGAGAGAAGCCCTGTTGGCAGAACTAAAGCAAGTAGAAGAAGCCTTGTCCCAAGCTCAACAAGAGGAAAACCAGCTGCCTGAGGCGATCAAACTTCTTGAACAAGAACGAAATATCCATGGTCGCAGAGCGCTGCAGATGAAGAAGAAGTTGAAGCCGGTGGAAGGCTCTGCCGATGAAGACACCAAAGAGATAGAAGCAGCCAACCAAATCCGTTTGCGCGCTCTATCGGTGATCCAAGCGTTGTTGAACATGTGAGCTCTTCATCGGCAACATACTTGCCCCTCTTTGCTTTCCAGCCTTCCTAATATTTGGTCTGCCGATAGGACTATTTTCGGCACCTTTAAAAACACTGAGTTTTATCCCCGAATACATTTTGATCTAGCCGATAGGAATGTTATCGGCACTTAAACTTTTATGCATCGACCCATATGCTTGGGTAATACTTCTTTAGATATTTGCCATTCAATGCTCTGTTAAATTCAACTCCTTCGAGAGTTTCTAAAATATAGGCATTACCAAGAGCCGATCAACTTATCCGATAGGGACCTTCCCAATTGGGAGACCACTTCCCAAATTTTGAACTTTTAGTCCCGATCGGTAAGATTAATTTCCATACCAAGTCTCCATCGGCAAATTCTTTAGCCTTTACCTTCTTATCATACCATCTAGCAACTCTCTTCTTATTCTCTTCTATACTCATTAGAGCCCTTAACCGATGCCCTGCTAGATCATCCAACTCGTCTATCATCAAAGTAGCATAGTCATCGGCAGTCAACTGATCCTGAAAAGATGGTCGTCTAGACCCAGTCTTAATTTCCCAAGGTAACACTGCATCATGCCCATACACCAACTAACAAGGTGAAACCTTAGTCGATCCATGACAAGCCATCTGGTATGACCATAAAGCTTCATTTAACAATGTGTGCCACCTCCTAGGATTTTCTTCAATCTTTCATTTGATAAGCTTGATAATTCCTTTGTTAGATGCCTCGGCCTGCCCATTAGCTTGAGCATAATAAGGAGAAGAGTTTAATACTTTAATTCCCATACCGATTGCAAATTCATCAAACTCTCCCGATGTGAACATAGTACCCTGATCGGTAGTAATTGTTTGAGGAATTCCAAATCGGTAAATAATATGCTCTTTCACAAAATCAATCATATTGGCCGACGTAACTTTCTTCAAAGGAATAGCTTCCACCCATTTGGTGAAATAATCAGTGACAACCAAGATAAACTTATGCCCTTTGCTAGATGGTGGATAAATCTGACCGATTAAGTCAATAAACCATCCCTGGAACGGCCAAGGTTTGATAATAGGATTCATGGCCGATGCGGGTGCTCTTTGAATATTGCCAAATTTCTGACATCCTTGACATCCCTTGAAATATTTAAAGCAATCTTCAAGTATGGTCGGCCAATAATACCCATTCCTCCTAATCATCCACTTCATCTTGAAAGCCGATTGATGTGCTCCACATACCCCTTCATGGATTTCTCCCATCAAACTCTTAGCTTCATCATCACCTAAGCATCTGAGAAGAAACCCATCAATAGTTCGATAATACAATTCATCCTCGAGGAGGACATACTTGGTAGCTTGAAACTGAATCCATCTCTCAACTTTCTTAGATGGATCATTCAAATAATCAATAGTTTCTTTTCTCCAATCATCGGCACCGATTGCCGATATCGTATTGATCATAGGCTGATATCCCGAGGCATGCGGAGCCAACCGATTGGCCTCTTCATTATGCAATCGAGGAACATGCTCTAATCGGAAATCCTTGAATTCCTTTAACAGTTGCATACTCCTCTCGTGATAAGTTATGAGGACCTCACTTCGGCATTCATAGCTTCCAGCCAATTGATTTATAACTAGCATAGAATCTCCGAAGATTTCAACAGCATCAACATGAATTTCCCGTAGCAATTCCAACCCCTTTATTAAGGCTTGATACTCAGCCTGATTATTTGTTGACGTGGCGACAATCGGCAAGGAGAACTCATACTTCCTTCCCCGAGGGGAAATTAACACTATGCCGATTCCTGCCCCCTGGTCACACGTGGATCCATCAAAGAAGAGCGTCCAAGGTACAATCTCCACTGTACCACAATGTTGAGTCACAAAATCGGCCATAATCTGTCCCTTAACCGCTTTAGCCGATTCGTAATGCAAATCAAACTCTGATAGTGCCAAGATCCATTACCGATTCTGCCACTCATATTCGGCATAGACAGCATATATCGGACCACATCATCTTTGCATATGACAGTGCACTCGGCCGATAACAAATAATGTCTCAACTTAATACATGAGAAATAGAGACATAAACATAACTTTTCAATAGCCGAATACCTGGTCTCAGCATCAACCAATCTCCTGCTTAAATAGTAAATCACACGTTCTTTCCCTTCGAATTCTTGAATTAAAGCTGAACTGATGACCATCCCATCGGTAGACAAATACAACCTGAAGGGCTTCCCTTGCTGAGGTGGAATCAGAACTGGAGGATTTACCAAATAATTCTTGATTTCATCCAAGGCCAATTGTTGCTCTTTCCCCCAAACAAACTCTTGATCGGCCTTCAACTTGAGTAAAGGGCTGAAAGCACGAATTTTACCAGATAAATTAGATATAAACCTCTTGATAAAATTTACCTTGCCGATCAAGGATTGGAGCTCAGTCTTGTTGGTAGGAGCAACTATTTTGTCGATAGCATCAATGGACCTTCGACTAATTTCAATCCCCCTTTGATGCACCATGAAACCAAGAAATTGTCCTGCCGATACACCAAATGCACACTTATTAGGATTCATCTTTAAACCACGCTTCCTCGTGTATTCCAACACCTTTCGCAAATCGGCAAGATGCTTTGTGAAATCTCCAGATTTTACCACCACATCATCAATATAAATTTCCACCAGCTTGCCGATGAACTCATGAAATATTAAATTCATGGCTCTCTGATAAGTAGCACCAGCATTTTTCCAACCAAAGGTCATGACTGTCCATTCAAACAACCCAACATGACCAGGGCATCTAAATGCAGTTTTTGGAATATCTTCTTCAGCCATGAATATTTGATTGTATCCTGCATTGCCATCCATAAAGCTGATAATCCGATGTCCAGCCGCAGCATCAACTAGCAGATCGGCAACTGGCATTGGGTAACCATCCATCGGTGTAGCTTTGTTAAGATTCCTGAAATCAATGCAGACCCGAAGCTTCCCATTTTTCTTATAGACCGGAACAACATTGGAAATCCACTCGGCATACCGACACTGCCAAATAAACTTAGCTTCAATAAGTTTGGTTATTTCGACCTTAATATCAGGAAGAATATTCGGATTACATCGGCGAGCTGACTGTTGATGTGGCCGAAATCCAGACTTGATAGGCAACCGATGTTCAACAATCGATCGGTCCAAACCAGGCATCTCAGTATAATCCCAAGCAAAAGCAATCTTTATATTCCTTTAGCAAATCAGTCAATTGTTGCTTACACTCAGAATTCAACTTAGCACTAATAAAAGTAGGCCTAGGCTTATCAGCACTACCTATATCTACTTCTACTAAATCATCGGCCGATGTGAATCCCTGGCCTAATTTTCCATCATCGGCGAACCTATCCATCAAAAACCTTCGTCAGAACCGACTGCTTGGATCGGTGGAATTTCATAATCGGCAACCTTAAGAAAATCCTTTTTCCAAACTTCTCCTAAAATACACCTAGTTCTTTCGTAGGTGTCTGCCTCTGCCGATGCAATAACATAGAAAGGATCTCCCAGGACAATCTCAATCTTGTCACCTACCCACAGAACCAAGCACTGGTGCATTGTAGACGGGATGCAACAATTGGCATGGATCCAATCTCTTCCCAGCAACATGTTATAAGCCCCTTTTCCACTGATCACGAAGAAGGTTGTCGGCAAGGTTTTGCTACCGATGGTCAACTCAACGCATATCGCCCCCTTAACTGGAGACAAGTTGCCCTCAAAGTCTTTGAGCATCATATCGGTCTTGGTCAAATCCTGATCTCCTTTTCCAAGCTTCCGATACACTGCGTATGGCATGATGTTGATAGCAGCTCCACCATCAATTAAAATCTTGGTTATCGGCTGACCATCAACCCTCCCTTTGACAAACAGAGCCTTCAGATGTTGCCTTTCATCATCGGCAGGCTTTTCAAATATGGCTGTCATCGGATCCAGAGCCAACTGAGCTATTTGGTCAGAAAACTCCAACTCTTCATCACTGGATGGCGCAAGGAACTCCATCGGCAACATAAACACCATGTTGACATCTGCCGATGGCCCTTTTCCCTTGGGATCTGGTTGTTGCTGATCCCCAGACTGGCCAGGGTTTTCGTCCTTGCTCAACTCTTCTAGCCTTTCGCGCTGCAGCCTTCTCTTTTGTGTCCTGGTCAACCCTTCTGGACACCATGGAGGGAGATGCTGCTGCCTTACCGATGGGCGATCATTTTCTCTTGACTCCATCCGATAAGTATTGGCGTCCCTGCAGAAGATGAACTCATCGGGAACCCGTGCATTAGCCATCTCTTCAAGTTCCTCCCGGTTCCTGGGAAAATACCCAACACGATCGCCGAGCCTATCGTGCACACTGAGCCTGCCCCCCAGCCGATTATGAACGGACGCTCTCCCCTTAATCGGCCCATTAAATCGCCGATCATCCTTGCGATAGCGTCGATCGGATCTGTCATACTGATCATAACCGTTGCACTCAGGACAATCTCTGACAGTAGGGAGCTTGATATTCTCCTCCCAACAATGGATGAAGAACGGACAATTCTAGTGATCCCTATGCCGATTCCAATCTTGTCGGCGTCTTTCTTCTTTCCGACGATAATCTTCCTGCTGGCGCCGATACCGATCCTCACGTTGCTGCCAAGTTTCCCGAGACATTCTGTGAGTTATTACGATACCAGATCGGGGAAGCCTTCCTGAGTTAGTCCCCTCCTGGATCAAGCCTTTTCCTTTCGCATCGGCAGTAGTGATCTGATGTTGAGGATCCACCGATGCACTTTTTCAGCTGCTTCCGATGTTAAGACCTTGGCCTTTCCCTTGGCATCCAGCATGTTTGTTGGGAAAGGATGTTGGTCAATCTTCATCGGCTTCTGAGCTTTAGAGCTGTCGAATTTGATCCTTCCAGATTCTATAGCCGATTGCAACTGTTGTCTAAAAACTTTGCACTCATTGGTGCTGTGAGAAGTTGCATTGTGACACTTGCAATATTTCATCCTTTTCAATTCCTCAGCGGATGGAATCACATGATTAGGTGACAACTTGATCTGACCTTCTTGGAGTAGAAAATCAAATATCCTATCGGCCTTAGTGATGTCAAATGCGAACTTCTCTGGCTCTTTATGCCCAAACGGACAAGACATCGGCTTCTTATTTTTCACCCATTCTGCCAAGCCGATGATTGGTTCTTCATCAGAGTCCGAGCTTGCCGCTTCATCCACAAATGATACCTTTTTATTCCATGCTCTCTTGGGCTCAAAAGGCTTGATATCTTGATCAGAAATTCTCTGCACCAAATGACTTAAGCTTTCGAACTCCTGAGATGCATCTTTGTCCCTGATGTGTGGCAACAAACCCTAGAACGCCAAATCGGCTAGCTGCCGATCATCCAGAACCAAGCCATAGCATTTGTTCTTGACCTCCCGTATCCTCTGCACAAAACTTTCAACCGTTCATCATTGCGTTGCTTTAATTTGACCAAATTGGTGATCTTCTTCTCATGGACTCCAGAAAAGAAGTATTTGTGGACCTTCTTTTCTAGATCGGCCCAAGTAATCACTGAGTGGGAGGTAATGATATAAACCAAGTAAAAGCCGATCCAGATAATGATGACGAGAACAAGCGGACCCTTAATTCGTCCCTGTTAGCAGCTTCCCCGCATTGGATAATAAACCTGTTGACGTGCTCCATGGTTGACGTGTCATCCTGTCCAGAAAACTTGGTAAAATCCGGCACTTTGTACCGATTTGGAAGCGGGATTAAATTATATGCGGGAGGATACGGTGTCCGATAAGAGTAAGTGTTGACTTTGGGTTTTATCCCAAATTGGTCTCTCATTACTTCAGCAATCTTATCGGCCCAATAAGCATTGGCATCTTGCCGATGAGGCGGTTGCGGATCCAGCATCTGCTGGTAAGCTTCCACGTGTCTGTTCGGTGCCCGATCTGCATGGAACATTGGGTTAATCATTTGGCCACCCATCTGCTGACCACCAAACTGTTGCCCACCGATCTGCTGTTCGAGATTCATCGGCTGGTTGGGCAACCCTTGATTCTGGAATCCAGGGTGGATCTGGCCTTGTTGAAACCCTGGAGCCTGATGATTCTGTTGGGGTATTTGCGGAAAGACTTGCTGCCCAAGCCATCCACTATTAGCGTTCATCGGCATAGGTCCTACCGATGACTGGTAATTGAGCATCATCATCGAATTGACATACCCTGGCTGAGTCATAAACCTCTGTTGCATCAGCATTGAGTCTGCCGATGCGTTAGGCATCTGGAACGTTGGAGCTTGAGAATTCCCAGTGTAAGGCCTTGCAGTAGTAGTTGTAGTATACTGGGGACTCTGATTCATCGGCATATTTTGAGGTGCCGATGCCATAGGGGCCTTGCCTCTCATATCAGCCGCTTGGGATGTACCAGGTGTCTTCAACAAGAATTCCGGAGGCATACCGAAACCCCACCAGTTAGGAGGAGGGGCTGACCCTGACATTGCCGATGCCAATAGATCTGTAGTAAGCTTAATCTGCTCATCTGAAGTCGGTGGATTAGTCGTCATCGGCGTAGATTGTGCATTAGTGACTCCTAACGTGCTTGGAGGAACAGCAGTTTCCGCGCCCGCAACGGCTGTAGCAGCCGATGGAGCTGTGACCACCGGTGATCCTGGCTGATGATGAGAAGGGCCCACATAATTTGGTGGCAACTGCCCTTCCTTAAAAGTTCTAGCCACGGCATTGAAAACCGTATTGGACAGCACGCCAGCTTGATTGATCAAAGCACGGTTAATAGCATTATCAACCATGTCTTGAAGTTTACCAGGATTGGCATCAAAAGTAACCTGCCGAGGCATCGACAGTGCTTCCTTCTGGATCACCTCGCCGCTCCTGTTTATGCTGAAAGACCTCAAGCATTGCTGCTTGTAATCCTCCATGGCTTTAGCAATAGGTTGCTTCTGCTCATCCTTGAGATTGGCTTCCGTCACAGGGATGACATTCTCCTGATCAAACTCAGTAGTCGACATGTTGATCTTGATCTTGAATCTAGTCCCACTGGGCGTGCCAAAAGATGTGTTGATGCAAAAGCTGATCTGCAAACACAAAGGGCTAATACACGATTTAAACGTTAAGGCGTGCCAGCCGATTTGACCTTACTATCGGCAAAGGCGATAACTCGAATACTTTGGTCCCGACAACAGTGATGCGCCCGGATGCCACGGCCAAGAGGTACTCACGCGGAACTTGAGAATACCCCGAGCTTAAGTCGACGAACTCCTAAGAACTCATAATGAAAAAAGGAAAATATGACGAAGTCGTCGAAAAAGTAGATGCTGTGATATGAGTAAAAACTTGTGTTTGATTGATTGATAGATGTCTCAATTACAAGGCCCTAGGGTCTACATTTATACCCTGCTCAAAGAGCTACAACCAGACACGACTAGAATTCGAATTCCAAATTTAAACAGAATCCGTGTACACAACGATTTAAATAACTAAGGAAAACATAAAACTATCCTGCCGTGACAAGTTGGGACACCATCACGGACCAATTGGCAACCTCCAAGCTTTCCTTCCACGTCATCGGCAGACCCCCCATCGGCAACGGTTAATACTGGCCATCGGCATAAACACATCACCACCCATGGACTTAGCCACATTCAGCTGTCTCCTCATCGGCAACCACTCTTATCGGCAACTCTCCTACAGACCAGTCACTATTGCCCTTTCTTGCCGATCTACACTCTACCGATCCTGCGTACGTGTCCAAAAACGGTGTCAACACTTGCATTCTCTTTGTTTCTAATGGCTCGTTCCTCGCCCTCTTCTGATGTTTTGTACTGCACGAAGTCATCCCAGAAGGCCCTCGGCTTTACATATTGCTTGAGGTTGAAATTTGGAGTCTCGTTTTTCTTGACAAATTTATTGTACAAAGTCTTCTTCCAATTCTGGAACAGTACCGCCATCTTCTTCATAGTCCAGTCATAAATTCGCACCTTCAACTCTTCATCGTTGGTGTCGAAGGTGAAAATGTCTGTGACGGCTTTCCAAACTAACTCTTTGTCACGATCAGAGACAAAACTGATCTCAGGAGCACCTCGCTTCTCTCTCCATTCACGAGCACTAATCGGTATTTGATCTCTCACAAGATATCCACAGTGACTAACATATTCATTTGCATGTTCACCAAGTGGTCTGCCTGTAGCTATCTCAAACTCAGAGATTACATAGCAGCCCTCCAACGGCTTCTTTGGCCCTCGTGGAGGTACGCTTCTCCCCGTAGAGGTCGATCTAGAAGGCTCCACGTAGATATAGAAACAAAAATACTAAATTAATAACCAAGTAAGTCTAAAACCTAATGTAAGAGATGCATTAATTATATATGTTTACATTTACATACCTCGCCAGTATTTTCTTCTTGTTGCACGACAAGTTGTTGCTCAGGCGCATTGCCCTCTTGTTGCTCAAGGGCATTGCCCTCTTGTTGCTCAGTCGGATTGCCTTGCATGATCTCGTTGTAATCAATAAAGTACTGACTACCGTCGTCGATCATATTTTGAATGGCATCTTTCCATATAATCAGGATCATCATGAGGACGGTCAGCCATTTCTATGTCTGCAATCATACATATATATATTTTATATAAGATAAGAAATACACTAGAATGATATACTAAAAAATAATACTAACAATAACACTAGAATTCATAATATACTAAAACACTAGAATTCATAATATACTGGAATAATGTACTAAAAAACAATACTAGAATAATAGTACAAACAATAATATATACAAAACACTACTAGAATAAATTTGGTCGGTAAACACTACTAGAATATATATTAGAGACTTATATACTACTATTAGTACTACTACAAATGAAAGTGTTGGAGTGCTCTAAAAATAATACTAGAATCTTTTAAGCCAAGTAATATACTAGAATAATATACTAAAAAACAATACTAGAATAATAGTACAAACAATAATATATACAAAACACTACTAGAATAAATTTGGTGGGTAAACACTACTAGAATATATATTAGAGACTTATATACTACTACTAGTACTACTACAAATGAAAGTGTTGGAGTACTCTAAAAATAATACTAGAATCTTTTAAGCCAAGTAATACACTAGAATAATATACTAAAAAACAATACTAGAATAATATAGTACAAACAATAATATATACAAAACACTACTAGAATAAATTTGGTGAGTAAACACTACTAGAATATATATTAGAGACTTATATACTACTACTAGTACTACTACAAATGAAAGCGTTGGAGTGCTCTAAAAATAATACTAGAATCTTTTAAGCCAAGTAATACACTAGAATAATATACTAAAAAACAATACTAGAATAATAGTACAAATAATAATCTATACAAAACACTAGAAAATAAAATATATATTAGAGACTTATATACTACTACTAGTACTACTACAAAGTGCTAGAGTGCTCCAAAAAATAATACTAGAATCTATTAAGCCAAGTAATAGACTAGAATAATATACTAAAATATAATACCAAAAAATAATACAAGAATAATATTAATATACTACAAATATACTATAATTTATAACAATTCAAAACACTACATTTATACTAGCTAGAATAATATACTAAAACTATTACATATACTAGCATCCATTACTATATTACATGTATACTATAATTTTTATGGATATATATACTTAATATACTAGCATTCATTATTATTTTTTGGTGTATATATATATACTTTATATATATAAAAATCACTAAAATTGTAGAGTGCCATATATATATAGACTGCGCAGCACTACTACTAGTGCCACATATATAAACTGCACGGTGATCTCGGTTTTGGATAGGAGAGAGAGTGTCGCGTCTATACGTGATGTGGGGGCCGGACGGCGGGCTGAAGACGCGCGGTGGTGGACGGCGGCGCGCGGCGGCAGCACTAACGGTGGTCGACGGCGGCGCTGGAGACGGTGGTGGATGGCGGTGGCGACGAGAAGGGCTCTCTGCTCGACGAACGAAAGGCGGCGGCGAAGACGAAGGGCTTTGCTCGACGAAGACGAAGGAACTGTTCAGATCCAGGGTGCCCGCGGTATATATAGGGGCGAAGACGAAGGAACCGGTTATTGGGTATTCTTAACATCATTACCAAAAGTAGACTTAATTTTCTAATTCTGATAACGGTGCCAAAAATGCCAAACCTATCCGTCATACCACTTAAGCCAAGTTGTCATCCCCACCATGACATAAGAGACACGGTATTGAAATAAGCAATTGCTCTTCTAAATAAATAACAAATGGGATCTGCAAGCGCACAGATTAATACCGATGTAGCATTTTAACCGGGAAGTATTCCAGGTATCGTTATTTATATTTTTACCACTAGGAAGGGATTAATAATCATCAAAATTGATTATAGAATGGAATATAAGATTGAGTATCTATCATTGCATGTATAATTGAGAACACTTATCTAACTCTTTCGTACAGGGATAAGTGTCACATAAAAGATATATGAAGTAATGAATAGTGACAAAGATAATTAATCTGATCAGCATAACTTAGCCACATATAAATATGATAAGCACCTCAATTAGATATTCTAGCAAGTCATTAGCATGGAATTAGGATGAACTACAAGAATATTTCCTAAGTTATTCTTAACAATACAGTCTAGCATTATCATAGTTAGTGCAAGCATACGTAGCAATCATTGTGAGACAAGACTACGCCCATGCATAGTGATATTAGCAAGGAATATGAGAAACATCGTAATCACTTCCATGTAATAATGTTGCTCTGCCAGCCCAATACACGAGAGGGGGACTATATAAGAATCAATGAAGCTGTCACTATCACGAACTACCCCACGATCTGGCATATTGGGTACAATCGCAGATAAATACGGTATAAGCACCACGCCTACACAATATCTATCATTTACCCATGGATCCGATGGATAAACGCTATACGATCCTAAACATGTATATAGATCCAATCTAACTAAGCCAAGTATATAACAATGATAAACTAAGAACAATATAATTGCGAATATAAACAAGTAGAGCAAAGTCATAAGCAATATATTGAAGTAGAACAAAGTCATATTCATAATATTGAAGAACAATATGAAAAATTAGAAGAACAATTAGAGAATTACCAAGAATCCTCTTGACAGATCCGGAAATCAATCGAAGATTGACTCCTTCTAGTTCTAATCCTATGTAGCTATGCTAATCTAGATGTCTAATTGTTGTGGTGGCCCTAGGCTTGATCATAGGCTTCTTCTCCCTTGAGGAATAATGAATTAGGGTTGAGAGGCTCTCCCCTCCAGGGGCCAGGGGTCTGGTTTTATAGTCCCTTCAAGTGAATATGGGTCGTTGGATCAAACCGACATTGATTGAATAGTTATCCTTGATCCTTTAGGTCGGTGGAGATCGATCCCGAAAGAGTGTCCTGATTGGAGTCCAACAAGGGGCGGGCGCCCTGGTCTCTTGGGCGGGCGCCCAGGGCCAGGCCACGTTCGGCCTCCGCTTCCTTCTCGTGGCTTTTGGAGTCTTCTAGATGTAAGATAATTGCGCGGCACGTTGATATCTCTATGTAATCCCGACGTGTATTTCCTAATAACCCCCTGTAGAAATAGACAAACACCAAAACTCGTGGAATTCTGTCAGATAAAACCCTAAGTCTGGATGTTGATTTCATTTGGATCCTTTTCTTTGTTTATTTGATAATTAAATTGCATACTTAAGGACCGTCAACAAACTCCCCCAAGCTTACCTCTTGCTCGTCCCTGAGCAAGGATAGAGTCAGTGATGGATCAGAAGTTACTGAGATGCCTTTAAAAATTGACGGTACACATGCTTTCAAATGAGGTCTCATCTCTGAGTTAGAGTAAACTGTCAAGACTTAAAACTTACTTATTTTACCTTTCACCATGGGACTTGTAACCGTCACTTGTGTCTTGAGTAGTTAAAAGATAGAACGGTCTAGTCAAGTGCCATGTCTCTTATTCTTGATCAGCTATAGCTCTGGAGTTTTGCAGATTTTCAAATAAAACTCAGAGATTCCTTGTATGACTCTCTCATATCTCTCTTTTGTGGTATTTCTGGATCCTTACCAAGGCAGTGATGGTATATGCCTTCTCTCAAAATATGTAGTATTTGTGGTATAAGGCATAGTGACATTGCCTTCTCTCTCATCCTACTTTAATAAGGCTTTTGATATCTGGAGCTCATAGGTGGGAGATAAAGTATACATACTTACAAGACATTTATTGCATAGTCGAACCATGGATCCAGAGAAACAAGTCAATAAGTCAAATCAAGATGTGCATGTGTGGCGAATGAATGGTGTATGGTGATGAGGGTGATAACAATGGTGAAAGTCTAATTCTACTTTGTGCTCTTTTGAGGGGATATATACCTTTCATGCTTTTTGAAACTTTGTGAGGAGAATGAGATGCTCTATTTTTTTCTTTTTCTTTCCTCTCAGGTGGGTATCTTGTACCACTAATTCTACTGTCGGACACTTGTACATTTTTACCTCTCGTCTCACTTTTTCTTTTCTTTCGAGGTTCTGGGCACTTGCCCCTTTTTATTTCCTCGTTTCCTTTTTTTTAAAGCACTAATCTCTTGAAATAATATAGCAAGTGGTAGTAACCAAGATAAGTTGAGCATTTATTTCACAGGGAAAAACATAAATGTTTTTGGCTATTCTCTCCCGGATTAGGAGTAGAATGTTTTTGGGTGGTTCTAGTGATGGAAATGAGTGAATATATGTGGATGGTACTTCAGGAGTAGAAGTAGCATGTGTGAGTGAACGTGCAAGTGAATCTTGATTTAACCACATGACAAGCTCCTAAGGGTCTACACAGCTTGACCAAACTCAATGCTCATAAGTAGTAAAAGTAAATGTGTGGCTCAAAGTCTAGCAAGCATGTATATATGGCTGTGGTAGTAATTTAAACTCTCATCATACAGGAACTCATCATGCAATATTTAAAGATTTTAAAAGCTCTAGGAATAGATAAATAGCAGTTCAACCTTCCCATATCATATCCGTTAACAACTTAGACTTCAGATCAAGTTTTCTTCCCACAAGTTTAGGTTTAGAGCAAGCTTTAAATTATAACAGTTATGTCTAAACTTGAAAATTAGGCAGAGCAACTATTCATCATATCCATGCTAGAGTTTTATTATTAAGATTCAGATTAGCATAGCCACTTTATTTATTTATTAAGCATACTAAGCAAAAGATATATATATAAGTATAAAATCTTTATTTGGTTTTCCATAGTTATGTGTATCTATATTTTAATATAGTATAAGTATAAAGATAGATAGAAATACTTAGCGGGATAAATGTGGGTGCTCTCCCCCAAGCTGAATTTTGACGTAATTTCTTTTGATGTAGCTAGTAGGTGGCAGAGGTGTATTTGAAAGTCGGCAGTATCTTGACAGCGATTAGAACGTCCTCCGTCTGCTTGTCTTCTTGATTCTTAAATTATGTGGAGCTCAAATAGACAACAAAGCTTTGTGGAACTGATTAAGTGTTAGCATAAATATCTAGCCTTCATCATGTGGAGCCTCCTCAACAAATATTACTTCTATTTTTTATATTTTCATTTTATAAAGCAGAAAAATATTTATTTTATTTTTATGCCACCATAGTGAATGTACTTATGGGTTTTATGCCACTCGTATACTCACATGGGGCTTACTATTTTTTAACATTTTTATTTTCTTTTTAGGATAGTATGAACATAATTAACTAAGCAAACTATTTTAAAATAATTGAAAGGGAAAGGATAACTACCAAGTTTACCTCTTGGCAAGGCGTTCGGTGTTTTTAAGTCCTCCGAACGGGACTCTCCGTTTTCTCAATTGTCCTGGGGTTCATTGGGTGGCGTAGTCGGTACTTCCGGCGGCGCCTCCTCTTCATGTATAGTTATCTTCTCTTTCCACACCTGACTCGGTGCTACAGTCTCCTCTGGATAATTCTGTTTAAACTGTATGTCTTCTGACTTTATCACTTCTCCTTCATAGTCTGCCCACCCATCCTTGATAATCTGCCTCCTCTGGTTGCGGTTGCGTCGTTTTCTGACCTGCTTAGAGTCTTCAACGATACAGTTAGGGTCAGTAAAATAGCGGCGTACCTTTTCTGAGGGGAAGTGCATATGGACTTCTCCAGTTCCAATGTAGATAATTGCTTTAATGGTGCTGAGGAATGGTCTTCCAAGGATGATGGGTGGATCGTATTCGTCTTCTCCCATGTCAATAACCGGAAAGTCTGTGTAGACAAAATGATCGTCTATTTTGACAGGGACATCAGTCACTATACCTTTAACCTCTCGAAATGTCTGATCTGCCATCCGGAGCTGAATGTATGTTGGTTTTAAGGGCATGGTTCCGAACAAGAGCCGATAGGTGACTGCGGCCATTATGTTGACGCCCGATCCGGTGTCACAAAACGTATTGTAGAAATTGTATCCATTAATGGAGCAGTATATGCTTGGCATTCCTGGGTCGTCGTTCTTGGTCAAAAATGGTGACTTAAGTTGATGATCTTGGCCTCCATGAACTGCAGTGACCATCTTAGCTGACTCGGTCCACACTTGCTTGTTCCTGTTCCTCCTGTTGGTCCTCTTCCTTGACTCATGTCGAGATTGATCTGGGATTTGTGTAGTCTTGTTCTTGAAGGAAAACGTCTCCTTCCTCCCTTTGATGTAGAAACTAATCTTGCTAGCACTAGCGTAGATGACAGCTCCCGAGGTGTTTAAGAATGGCCTCCCTAAGATGATGGGTGCCCTCTCATCATTACCGGTCTCTATTACCACGAAGTCTGCTGGGGCATATAAGGTACCAACTCGGACACAAAGGTTCTTCAATATTCCTTTTGGAAAACTTATCGTCTGATCTGCAAACTGCAAACACATGGTTGTCTCTAATCAAGGATATGTAAAGAATTTTTCATAGAGTACCCTGGGCATAATGTTGACACTAGAGCCAAAGTCGCAGAGTGCTTCTGGGAAGTCCACCATGCCGATGGAGATCGGGATGACGGGGCTTCCTGGATTGCCTCTCTTGACCGACAGAGGGTCAGTAGTAACTTCAGTGACGGGGTTACTCTAGTTACCTGCATCAAACATGTCTACAAGATTTGTAGATTCTAATCCTTCCGGTTGTGATGGTATACCGGGGTTAGTAGTAGGAACAGCAGCAGCTATTTGATTTAACTGAGATTCAATTATTTTATTAAAGCTAATTTGATTCTTGATGGCAGTAGAGAAATTATCCATTCTATTATTAATATTTTCTAGCATTTTATCATTAGATGCCAATTTCTTAGATAGGTTATCCATTAGCTTTCCTTGATTAGACACTAACTCTCTCAGAGGTGGAAAATTATTATTATTGTTGTAAGAATTGTTACCTTGATAATTACCTGAGTAGTTAGGCCTCTGTTGATTCCAACCTTGATTTTGTTGAGGACGGTTGCAGTTGTTGTTGTTGTTGATGTAGTTCACATCCTCAAGCATCTCAAGGCAGTGGTTGCCTGAGTGTCCAGTGTCTCCACACTCCTCACAAGTCATGTGAGAGTCGTAGATGTGCATAACTTCTTTCTTGTCTCCAGCTCTATCGTCGAGCTTCTTCATGAGCAGGTCTAGCTTTGCAGACAGCATGTCTACCTCCTTGAGCTGATGCATACCTCCACCTCTCTTGCGTGTCTGGGTCCTCTCTTCATTTCGGCTTTGGTTGGACGCCATCTTCTCCACAAGAGCTGTGGCTTGTGATATGGTAAGTGATAAGAATGCTCCTCCAGCTGCAGCATCCATGGTTTCTCGAGAACTATTGCCGAGCCCATGATAAAACGTCTGCATCAGTAGCCAACTCTCCATTCCATGATGGGGACATTCTAGGATGTAGTCTTGAAAGCGCTCCCATACTTCTGGAAACAGATTCATCATGTTATTGCTGAAAACTTGTAATTTTCCCATAGAGAGCATTGTTCTTGCCCATGGGAAAGAACTTAGCCAGAAAGTTCATGGAGCAGAGTGCCCACGTAGTATTCTTCTCCTTTGTAGCGTAGAACCACTGCTTCGCTCTCCCCAAAGTGAGAATGGGAAGAGACGAAGTAGTATAGCATCTCTAGGGACTCCTTATATGGTGAATGTGCTGCAAATCTCCAGGAAGTGTTGGAGATGAGCACTAGCATCTTCATGTGCCTTCCCATAGAACTGGTTGGATTGCACCATGTTGATAAGTCCAGGCTTGAGCTCAAAGTTGCCATCGATCTCTGCAGCAGGTCCAGTGCGGATGTTGTCCGTAGTGGGAGGTGAGAACTCACGGATCGATTTGTTCGCCATGGCTTCGAACTCTAAAGACAAGTTCCAGTGATCTTCTTGATTGGATGAAGCTTCTTGCTGAAGTGTTGATGATCTCTTCTTGAGCTTGGCTCTTGTTTTTCCGAATAACGCTTCGGGATTGTCAACAAAATTTCCTGGAAGATGTCTTCTATTCATATATTATCCTGCATAAGATAAAATGAAAAAATATCGGGGTAAAACTGTATGAGAGAATTGACAAGCTCAATCATATTAGTGATGCGAATGATAACTCAAAATCCTATATTCATCCTTGATTAGTAATCAACCTTCCCTGGCAACGGCGCCAAAAATGCTTGTTGGGTATTCTTAACATCATTACCAAAAGTAGACTTAATTTTCTAATTCTGATAACAGTGCCAAAAATGCCAAACCTATCCCTCATACCACTTAAGCCAAGTTGTCATCCCCAGCATGACATGAGAGATGCGGTATTTATGCAATTGCTCTTCTAAATAAATAACAAATGGGATCTGCAAGCGCACAGATTAATACCGATGTAGCATTTGAACCGGTAAGTATTCCAGGTATCGTTATTTATATTTTTACCGCTAGGAAGGGATTAGTAATCATCAATATTGATTATAGAATGGAATATAAGATTGAGTATCTATCATTGCATGTATAATTGAGAACACTTATCTAACTCTTTCATACAGGGATAAGTGTCACATAAAAGATATATGAAGTAATGAATAGTGACAAAGATAATTAATCTGATCAGTATAACTTAGCCACATATAAATATGATAAGCACCTCAATTAGATATTCTAGCAAGTCATTAGCATGGAATTAGGATGAACTACAAAAATATTTCCTAAGTTATTCTTAACTATATAGTCTAGCATTATCATAGTTAGTGCAAGCATACTTAGCAATCATTGTGAGACAAGACTACGCCCATGCATAGTGATATTAGTAAGGAATATGAGAAACATCATAATCACTCCCCTGTAATAATGTTGCTCTGCCAGCCCAATACACGAGAGGGGGACTATATAAGAATCAATGAAGCTGTCACTATCACGAACTACCCCACGATCTGGCATATTGGGTACAATCGCAGATAAATACGGTATAAGCACCACGCCTACACAATATCTATCATTTACCCATGGATCCGATGGATAAACGCTATACGATCCTAAACATGTATATAGATCCAATCTAACTAAGCCAAGTATATAACTATGATAAACTAAGAACAATATAATTGCGAATATAAACAAGTAGAGCAAAGTCATAAGCAATATATTGAAGTAGAACAAAGTCATATTCATAATATTGAAGAACAAGATGAACAATTAGAAGAACAATTAGAGAATTACCAAGACTCCTCTTGACAGATCCGGAAACCAATCAAAGATTGACTCCTTCTACTTCTAATCCTATGTAGCTATGCTAATCTAGATGTCTAATTGATGTGGTGGCTCTAGGCTTGATCAGAGGCTTCTTCTCCCTTGAGGAATAATGAATTAGGGTTGAGAGGCTCTCTCCTTCATGGACCAGGGGGTCTGGTTTTATAGTCCCATCAAGTGAATATGGGCTGTTGGATCAAACCGACATTGATTGAACGGTTATCCTTGATCTTTTAGGTCGGTGGACATCGATCCCGAAAGAGTGTCCTGATTGGAGTCCAACAGGGGGCGGGCGCCCTGGTCTCCTGGGCGGGCGCCCAGGGCCAGGCCCTGTTCGGCCTCCGCTTCCTTCCCGTCGCTTCTGGAGTCTTCTAGATGTAAGATAATTGTGTGGCATGTTAATATCTCTATGTAATCCCGACGTGTGGGCCTTTCTTTCGTATTTCCTGATAACCCCCTGCAGAAATAGACAAACACAAAAACTCATGGAATTCTGTCAGATAAAACCCTAAGTCTGGATGTTGATTTCATTTGGATCCTTTTCTTTGTTTATTTGATAATTAAATTTGATACTTAAGGACCGTCAACACCGGTGCTAAAGGGTCTTTAACACCGGCTGGTGTTACGCGTCGGTGTTAAAGGGTGACCCTTTAACACCGGCGCGTAACACCAGCAGATGTTAAAGGGACCCTTTAGCACCGGTTGCAGCCACGGACCGGTGCTAAAGGGTCCCGCGCGCGCTAGGACGGGCTCCTGAAATTTTCAGGACCCTTTAGCACCGGTTCCCACTATGGGCCGGTGCTAAAGGCTCTGTTTTTTAGTTTAGGTTTTTTAAAGTGTTTATATATACAGTTTATATTATAAATTGTATAGTAAATTAAATATTTTGTATAATATTTTTTAGACAGTGACATATATTGTATTTTTTTTTTAATGTACACATAAAAATTTTTAACCTTAAATATCTTACTGTATTTTTATAATTTGCAATAATTTTGTAAGAAATGTTTAGTATTTTGTTAATGCAAAAATATATTATTCCAATAAATTTACAAAAACTATATCCAATCAATTGGAAATCTATTTTCACATCATATTGACGTTAAACTTTTTATTTTTGTTATTTATTACTCGGAATGCTGTATAGTTTTCATCAAATAAAAAATCTATTTATCATATAAAAATATATATATCTTGACGAATACACCCTTTGACCCAACCTTATATGGTCCCAAATGGAAAAGTCATAAATACAAAGTTTGTTACACTCATCAAGTTCTACATTTGGTCTAATGGTCAAGTTTGAACCACTGAATTTTGAATTTTCATAGAATTCATAGCCACGCAGCGGTTTCGGAACCCTAGATGGTCTCGAATGGAAAAGTCATGAATACCAATATTGTTCCACTCATCAAAATCTACATTTCATATATAGACCATTTTTGCATTTGACAAAGTTTTGGGAAGGTGTAGTTGAAAATCCACAGTTGACGCATATAGTTTCATATAGTTTGTGTGAGATTCAAGATTTGGTGGGTATTGTTAACATAAACTTTTTTAAATGGAAAAGTTGTGTATATAAAAAGTTTAGATCTTGATGATATCTAACAAATTGGAATTCAAAATTTTGTCATTTTAAGTAATTTAGTTTGTCATTTGACCAAGTTTGACCAAAACTCATCTTGGATTTTAAAGAAATGTGCTTAGGATTGGCTCAAAATTATCCAAATGGAAAAATGGACAATATATAAAATGTAGATCTTGATGATCTCTAACAACTTTGTATTTAAATTCTTTTCATTTGAAGTCATCAAATGGGCCATTTGTTGAAGTTTGACCAAAGTCAAAGCATTGGTTTTTAAAAAAACACCCTTTGACCGAACCCTAGATTGTCCCAAATGGAAAAGTCATAAATACAAAGTTTGTTACACTCATCAAGTTCTACATTTGGTCTAATGGTCAACTTTTCATTTGGAAAAGTTTGAACCACTGAATTTTGAATTTTCATAGATTTCATAGCCACGCAGCGGTTTCGGAACCCTAGATGGTCTCGAATGGAAAAGTCATGAATACCAATATTAAACATGACTTTATAGTTTGTTACACTCATCAAAATTCACAATTCTCAAATATAGTTTCATACAAAGTTTGTTACAACACATACTATTAAACATGACTTTATGTTAAGCCGACATAACAGTGAACTTCTTCTTGACGTATGACCCTTGGTTATGATCCTGCCGTAACCATGGAGTATCCTCATTGTTTAACAGAATGCTTGGGTCTTTGTTGACTATGAAGGGCGGAATTCGATCATCCCTTTCGTAATCGCCTGACATGTCTGACTTGTCCTCAATTCCGACAATGTTTCTTTTCCCAGAAAGGACAATGTGGTGCTTTGGTTCATTGATGATTGAGTGGTCATCATTTTTTCATCTCTTTAGTTTCATAGACATATCTTTGACATAGAACACCTTACTCATGTCTGCAGCAAGGATGAATGGTTCGTCTTTGAACCCACTATTGTTAAGGTCCACGGTTGTCATCCCATACTCCTTGTCGACTATTACCACACCTCCGGTCATCTTCACCCATTGGCACCGGAACAAAAGGAACTTTAAAATTAGCTGCATAGACTAGTTCCCATATGTCTTCTATGCGTCCATAATATGTTTGTTTGTTCCCATTTGGATCCGTGGCATCCACGCATACACCACTATTTTGGTTGGTGCTCCTTTTATCTTGGCCAACTGTGTAAAATGTGTTACCATTTATCTCGTACCCTTTGTACATGAGGACATGCCATGATGGTTGCCTGGCCAACAAATAAAGCTGCTCATCAATGTTTTCATCACCTTGACGTTTTTTGCGCAACCAATCGCCAAAAGTTTCCATGTGCTGACGCATTATCTAAGCTTCATTCTTCCCGGGCCACTGGGACCGTAAGAAATCTTTGTGTACCTCAACATAGGTTCCACCAACGAGGAGTTCTGGAGAACTATGTAGTGTGCTTTATTTAAGTAATCATCTCCCGTACCAATATATATTTTCTTCCCAAGTGTTCCCTTTCCGCTGAGTCTGCTCTCGTGTCGAGATTCAGGAATGCCAATTGGGTCAAGGTCTGGAATAAAGTCAACACAGAACTCTATGACCTCCTCTGTTCCGTAGCCCTTGGCAATGCTTCCTTCTGGCCGAGAACGACTATGGACATATTTCTTTAGGACACCCATGAATCTCTCGAAGGGGAACATGTTGTGTAGGAACACAGGACCGAGAATACGAATCTCTTTGATCAGATAAACTAGGAGGTGTGTCATGATATCGAAGAAGAATGGAGGGAATGTTGACGGTTCTTAAGTATCAATTTTAATTATCAAATAAACAAGAGAAAGGACCAATATGCAAACAACACCTAGAATTAGGGTTTGATCTGACAGAATTCCACGAGTTTTGTTGTTTATCTGTTTCTGCAGGGGGTTATCAAGAAATAAGGAAGAAAGGCCCACATGTCGGGATTACATAGAGATATCAACGCACCGTGCAATTTTCTACCATCTAGAAGACTCTAGAAGCCACGAGAACAAAGCAGAGGCCGAAAGGGGCCTGGCCCAGGGCGCCCGCCCTGAGGACCAGGGCGCCCGCCCCCCTCTGGACTTCAATCGGGACTCTTTTCACGGACGACGCTCCACCGACCTAAAGGATCAAGGATAACCGTCCAATCAATGTCGGTTTGATCCAATGGCTCACGTTCACTTGAGGGGACTATAAAACCAGACCCCCTGGCCCCTGGAGGAGACAAGTTCATCATAGAGTTGAGAGGAGCCCTCGAAGGAAAACCTCTCCTCTAAATAAAATTTCTTTTTAGGCTTAGCAACCAATGTGAGTAGAAATAGATCTTCTACTTTCTACTAGATTGAGAGAGATAGAGTGGAGGTGTAGATTGGAGGAAGCCCGGCCTGTCGGTGTCTACTCCGAGCTTGTACCTGCGGGATCAAGTTCTCCTAACCCGAGGCTTGCTCCTAGGATTCTTCAGTATTTCGACTTCTAAATTCTAGTAAGTTCTTGTTTTATTGTTCTTTTGGTTTATGAGTTTACTTTAATCTCTTCGCGTAGAGTTTAGAGTAATCATCTCTAGCGTAGACGCGGTGTTTGGGCTAGGATACTCATAGATATTCCCTGACTAGCTAGACCGTGGTAGTAGCGAGGAACGTGACATTTCTGAGTTACCTTTGCAAACCCTTCTTCTTCTTTTCTTCGCTTTCTCCATGTTTGGTTCAACAAATATAGTTTGGTACGAAACCAGACTTTAATAAGTGCGAATGAAGAGTTCTTGAGTTAGAATATTCCGTCAAATTCTTGCACATGGCACATGGACAGCACATGAAACCGTCCCTCTTATTTGTCTTGGCCACACTTAAGAAATAGTGCACGCCATTAATGAACTCTTCGGAGCGCCGATAGACATTATACATCCAATTACGTGTTACCATCTGCATTAAATATAACATATATATTATGAAAACCATGCACACATATAGTTTCTCATCTTATTGCACAACATGTCTAAGATACATAGTTGATTAATTCAGGAAAGCTTGGCTACAACAAATACAATCGCAACTAGCACTAAAAAAACCAAAACTAAAATGCACTTAAGCAACATAATTAGTTCACGTCCGATCCCAACTATAATAGATAGATCGTTCACTTGATCAACATCATTGAACTCCTTTCGTCGGCTCACTGTCTCACCACCTTCAGCCTCAACCACCTGTGCAAAAGATTTCTTAATGTGTTCAAAGTATTCTTCCTCCCAGTACCAACCTGTACATCCGCCGGTACCGTCCCACTGAAATTAAAAGAGAGAATCAAAAGTTTAATTAATATCATTTAAAAAAATATGCACATATATAAGCAAATGTGTGGAAATAACTCACATTACGATCCGGACACTTGTAGAATATACGACCCTTGTTTACTCCCTCTTTCGACACTTTGTACTACATCACAATCTTCTGCCCACACTTGCCACAAGTAATGAGAGGGAGTTCCGGCCGATATCGCTTTTGAACCCGTTGAGAGTCCGAAGACCCGGTCACGGTTGCCATCTACTATCCATACTGAATTTTTAGACAATTATAAATTCCACATTTACTAGTAAACATGTATGATTAAAGAAGAACCTAATAATATCCTTTATTTGTCTAGTTACTTCCACAAATCTTCTAAATTATACAATGGACATTATGTAGTAATAAAAATAAATTAAGTGATATTAACAAACCAATTAATTTGAACTATCCTACTTTCTAAGATCATAAAAAGATACTATAATTCATTCTTGCAAACTACATTAATACTAGGTCAACCATGAAATATGATATATATATATATATGGATACTAATTCATGTGAATGATTCAAAATAACAAAGTGGATTTGAGCTAAAAATAATGGGAACATCACAAGCCAAAAACAACATGAAAAAGACAAGAAAGACAAAAGTTAGTCACCTCCAAGCACGAAGTAACGATGACGGAGTCGAAGAAGATCAACGATGGGCGTCGAAGATGAAAAACAAATGAAGAACAAGGAAGAAGAAGCTCCAAGAACAACAATGGTGCTCTCGGTTTCAAATGGGCAGAGGGGAGGAGAAAGCGGGCCTATAAACCAGAGCTTTAGAACCGGTTCAGGGAAAAAACCGGCGCTAAAGGGCCACCGTTACAAACCGGTGCTAAAGGCTTTGCCTCGGCCTGTGGCATTGGCCGGTGCTAAAGGGTCCCTGCCCCGACAGCACCTGTCAGTACCCGTTGGGCAGGCCCCTTTAACACCGGTTCGTGTTACGAACCGGTGTTAAAGGGGTCTTTAACCCCGGGCCGCAAAAAGGCCGAGGTTTTTGGCCATTTTGGGCATCGACCAATGCCTCATTCTGTAGTAGTGAATATATATATATGTTTCAAATTGTGTACCTACGTCATTTGCTCTTAAATTTCTTTTAATACAACATATGTACCTGGGTTTCAAGTGAAATTGTTTGTTAATCTCAGTGCCAAAGAATAACAAAAAAGAACTTTAATTACTTAGTGTAACTATAAACTTGTTATATATATATATATACACATTGGAGTGATGAAATACAAAATGCCAAAATTTTTAGGATCATGTTTAGTTTTATCCAAAATGCAGAATTTATTGTCCTCATGAGAGAGTCTTTTGAGGCTCTTTTTGGGTTTTTTTTAGCCATTTGAGGCAAAAATCTAAAATATAGAATACCCACTTTTTTTGCCAAAAAATTTACATGGTGTTTAGTTTCATTATGAAAAATGATGGACCAAACCCAAAAATTTTAGAAAAAAGGGAAACTAAACACCCCCTTAATTTCTTACCATGTATTGCGGTTCTACAACTGGCGTGTCTAATGAAAAAGATAAAAGCAGGCAATTTGTATTAACGAAAGTTTGGCTATCATGTGTTGTAATCTTAATTAAGGTTTTGGTGGGTCAAGACACATAATGTCACAGTTACGAGAAGTGATGAGGCAGTAATGAACCAAAAGTACTATCATCCGCAAAGAAAACAAGCCTCTTTTGTTCATAATGTGTTAGATAATTTACCCAGAGCGTTGCTGCACCGACTTGCAAAAAGAAACTATAGATTTAATTTACAGTAATTTTTTTTATGTTTACACACTGGCCAAACGCTAATAATATCACAAAGCAATTCATTTCTTGGCAAATAGATGGGAGATTCCTTTTAGAAATAGATCATTGTGAAGAGTAACAAGATGGAGTACCATAAAAAGGTAGAAATTCAAGCACTTAAGAATTTCTAAAAAAAATAGAAAGCATTTCTATGGAAAACACACACCGTTGCGGCGGCTGAAGCAATTCCTCTTAGCATGTACATCAGGCTGTCGAAATTAAATAAAAATATAGTGCAATGTCTTGCAGTAATGCTTGGCTTCAACAAAAGAAATGAGCAAAATGCATTCAGTCATTTTCACGGTGATAGGAGGTCAGCTAGCTAACATGCAAATTAATATATATATATATATATATATATATATATATAGCCAGGCCAAACCGACCGAGCCATCCACCAGGCGCGCGCTCGACCGATCCTAAATTAACGGACCTGCTGCGAGCGAGCCGGCCGGATCTCGTAATTAATTACTATTATTACTGAGGGAGAGAGACCGAGCATGCACACCCTGCGTGAGTAGCGCCAAAAACGTTACTGCCGCTTTCCTGTTTGAGCTTTTTTTTTTTTTTGAGTAACTTTCCTGTTTGAGCTGAGAGTGCGGGTCGGAGCTAATTACGTGAAACAAGCCGCAAGCCTGTATAGATGGGTTACGAGAATATACATGCCTTCACGGTGCCATGCATGCAAGCGTGTGTACAGATGGGGTTACGAAAATATATAAATGAAGCTGGTTTACTGGTATAAATTTGCATGTGTTACGAGAATGCTAAAAGAAAATACAAATCTATGATATTAAATATTTATAGGTACTTACGAGGATAGAGCATGATGAGCCCAATTTACGTAAAACTAATTTAGAGTCGCTCAAGATGGTATGTATGATTTGGATTATAGTTAGCATAATTGGTATTTGAACTAAGAATATTTACGAGAATTCTATGTTATGAATTTTCCTCTAGCATAACTTGATACTTACGAGAATATTTTTAAATGGATCTCGTAAATATTTACAACAGCTATTTTAATGGATCTTGTAAATATTTAGGTGAATCTTCATTAATAAGTATTTATGAGAATCTGCCCTGTAATATTTACAAGAATAATAAATATTTAAGAATCTGCACAAAGTAATATTTACGAGAATCTACATGGAGTAGTTATGAGAATTTGCACTAAAAATATTTACGAGAATCCACACTAAGAAATCTTTACGAGAATCTACACTAAAAAAATATTTACGAACTTTTACATTAACAATATTTACAACAATCTGCATTAAATACTTACGAGAATTTGCACTAATAGTATTTACGAGAATCTGCAAATTAGAAATATTTATGAGAATTCGCACTAAGAAATATTTACGAGAATCCACAATAAGAAATATTTACAAAAATTTTGTATTCTGATTATCCAACTTAATTGAAATAAATAACACAAAGCTAACAATGCAAGCAAATACTACATAATTTGCTCGAATTATAAAATAGTATTAGATACATTTGTGGAAAAAAAGATGCATTTGTGCATCTAAACTAAACAGACACATACACGAGTACATGGATCTGATACTATATCCATTATTCAGCAGACTTTGTTGAGAGAAGAAGTTCCTCCGTTGAGCAAAGAATCTGGATCCGTGTACGGATGACCTGAGACGATTCGCCTCAGGTTCGTCCGGCCGGTGAGCCATGATGCATCACATCGTGGCGTGGTTCCGAGCCGACGAGAAGGATGTGCACAGGCAGGTCGCGCTTCCGACTCGACGAGGATGTGCACAGGCTGCCAACGGGGAGGGCGCCGCACCATCCAAGCCCAGCGTCGCCTTCACGAGGGAGCGCGGCAGCTGCCGGTCGTCGCAGGGCAGTGCGCAGTCGAGCAAGGCCGCCACCAGAGGTCGTGTCGTGGCGGAGCCAGCACCGCCACTTGTTGCGTCGCAGGGGAGCCGGGCCGCCGCCCTTGCCGAGCCCCGTTGAGCCCTCGCATGAGCAGCGAGAGATGGGTGGACGGGGGATGCTTGCCGTCAGTGCACTTTTGTGAGATCCAGATGTGGAACAGAACGACCGGAGAGAGAGAGAATGAAACGAGAGAGGTACTAGAAGGGAGACTCGTCGGCGTCACTAACGAGCCAACCAATCGGCACGAAAATTATTTTGATTAGCGGGATTGAATGCATGCATGCAAGGGGACCACTAAGCCAAAACCAGACGCGTGACAATGGTACACCGGTGACCGTCTTGAGAGTTTTGGTCCGGCTACAAAATGTGATATTCTGTAGCCAGCTTTACACTAATAGTTCTATATATATATATATATATATTACGATTTATTTAGAGGTATATATATCTTTTTGGTGCAAGTGCGTGAACCTGAGGATACAGATAACGAAAAGCCACCTACGTGAACAATAAACTAATACACACACATACCATCTCCAATAATCTTTCTAAAACTTACTCTCTCAATCATCATTTAAAATGTCATTTGAGTGTAGAAAGATATAGAAATGATTTTTTTTACTCAAATGACCTTCTAAATGATGATCGAGAGAATGGCGGATGGTGGCCACTGTTACAACCCTAGGACCGTCTAGCAGTAGAACAGTGGAGATTAAACTTTCATTTCGGGATATACAAGGGTGATAATAATAGATCTATTGGATTCGGGAACGGGAACGGGAGAGTACGGTTCATACCATCGGAGGAGGAGGTAGGAGCGGGTGCGGTCGAGGATCCGGATCTGGAGGCCGCCATCTCGTGGATCTGCGCTAGGCAGCGACGGTCGATGTAGTCTCGGTGGTGCAGTGGCGACCGGCGGGGAAGAAACGGTGGTGCAGTGCAGTGCAGTGGCGGCGCGGAGAGCTTCCCGTCACTGGCTGCGCCTTTCTCTAGATCGGGTTAGGGTTTCGGTGGGGTGTGGCGGCTCACGGTGAACCTCGTACTGAGAGCCGGCGGCCCCCACCTTGTATTTATAGCGCAGTGTGACAGGGGCCCTCCAGCCATAGATGGGCTGGGCTCCCCCGATCAGGGCGCAGGTCAAGGCCCTATTAGGCCTTTGGGCCTAATCGGTGGGAGATCATTCCAACATTCTCCCCCTTGATCTCAACCTTTCTTTAACTTTTAAACTTTAACTTTTAACACTTTACTTTTTACTCATTCCATCACAGATGAGTGCATAGAGCATGCTTCATCGTCACGGTCTATCGCCGATAGATTTGGCAACTACAATGCAGGTCTCTGATCTGAAACAGTAACTTTAACTTTGGGCCATTTATAGTTCAGCAATCATAGGCTTTCCCTTAAACCCATGCCGGCTACGTGTTCTTTAAACATATTGGGTGGTAAGCCTTTTGTAAGCGGATCCGCGAGCATCTTTTCAGTCCTTATGTGCTCAAGACTTATGATTTGATCCCGAACTTTATCCTTCACAACATAATACTTTATGTCAATGTGTTTGGCAGCACCACTTGACCTATTGTTGTGAGCATACTGTACTGCTGGATTATTATCGCAGTATAACTTTAGTGGTTTATCTATGCTGTCGACCACCTTTAAACCGGGTAGGAACTTCTTTAACCAGCTCACCTGCCCCGTTGCCTCATAACAAGCTACAAACTCGGCATACATTGTGGACGATGTAGTGACGGTTTGTTTTGAGCTTTTCCATGAAATAGCTCCCCCTGCGAGAGTGAAGACATATCCAGACGTGGATTTTCTATCATCTCCCGCATAATCAGAATCCGAGTATCCTTCTATGTGCAAGGATTCTGATCTTCTATACGTCAGCATGAGGCCTTTTGTCCCTTGCAAATAACGCAAGACTTTCTTTACCAATTTCCAGTGTTCCTGTCCTGGATTGCTTTGAAATCTGCCAAGTAACCCGGTAACAAACGCTAAGTCAGGGCGCGTACAGACTTGAGCATACTGTAAGCTTCCGACAGCAGAAGCATATGGAACCACTTTCATTTGATCGAGCTCGAATTGGTTCCTGGGGCATTGAAAATCCCCATATCTGTCGCCCTTGACAATGGGTGCAGGTGATGCACTACATTTGTGCATATTATATTTCTTTAGAATCTTTTCTATATATGTCTTTTGTGACAGTCCTAGTACCCCCTTTTCCCTATCTCGGTGAATTTCTATGCCCAGAACAAAAGAAGCTTCACCAAGATCTTTCATGTCAAACTTTGAGGACAAAAACTTCTTTGTCTCTAGTAGTAGACTGGTATCACTACTAGTAAGTAAGATATCATCCACATACAAGATTAGGAAGATAAACTTTCCATTCTTAAACTTTGAATATACACAGTTGTCCTCAATGTTTTCCTTAAACCCAAAATGCTTTATGGTTTTGTCAAACTTCAAGTACCACTGTCTTGAAGCTTGCTTCAACCCATAGATCGATTTCTTTAAGCGGCATCCCATCTGTTCTTTGCCTTCCATGACAAAACCATTCGGTTGTGCCATGTAAACATTTTCCTCCAAATCCCCATTTACGAACGCCGTCTTTACATCCATCTGATGCAACTCTAAATCATAATGTGCTTCTAAAGCCATTATGATTCTGAAGGAATCTTTACATGAGACTGGAGAAAATGTCTCATTGTAATCAATTCCCTCCCTTTGTGTGAAACCTTTCGCCACAAGTCGCGCTTTATACCTTTCAATATTCCCTTGGGAGTCACATTTCGTCTTGTAGACCCATTTACAGCCTACTGTTTTGGCTCCTTTAGGAATAGGTTCTAAGTCCCAAACTTCGTTGGTCCTCATTGATTCCATTTCATCTTCCATGGCTTTAAGCCACTTCGATGAATGATCGCTTCTCATGGCTTCTTCAAATGAGGTGGGTGTTGACGGTCCTTAAGTACTAAAATTAATAATCAAATAAACATGAAAAAGGATCAATATGAAACAAACATCTAGAATTAGGGTTTTATCTGACAGAATTCCACGAGCTTTGGTGTTTATCTATTTCTGCAGGGGTTTATCAGAAAATAGGGAGAGAAGGCCCACATGTCATGTTTACAACGAGATAATTACGTGCCGCGCAATTTTCCTTGATCTAGAAGGGTCCAGAAGCCACGGGAACGAACGGGAAGCAATTCGGGCTCGGGGGCTGGGCGCCCGCCCACCCCCCTTGGGCGCCCGCCCTGGCCAGGAAGCCAATCAGGACTCTGCTTCGGGACTACGCTCCACCGACCTAAAGGATCAATCTAAACCATACAATCTATGTCGGTTTGATCCAATGGCTCACGTTCACTTGAGGGGACTATAAAACCAGACCCCCTGGCCCCTGGAGGAGAGGAGGAGAAATCATTATTCAGAGGTAGCCATCAAAGTTAGGGTTTAGATCTCTCTCCCACAGAGAATTAGAATTAGCTACTCCCTAATCCTTCAAGTTTAGAGGTTTGATTAGATAGCAATTAGAGAAGTAGAGCACTACGCTCTGGATTCGGATCTTCGGTAATAAAGATTGGTATTATTCATATCTTTCTCTAATTCTATTGTTCTAATTGCATTATGTCTCTAATTATTATGTTCTTAGTTTGCTCTAGTTCTATATTTGATATAGTTCTAATTGATAATGAGTTTATGTATAAGTTTGCAAAGCGCTTAGCTCTTGTCGCGAGGGAGTTAGGTGATAAATCACATGTGAGCGTGGTGCTTAGATGTTATTTATCTGCAAATGTATCCTATTGGCCGAGTCGTGTGGTAGTTCGCGATAGTGACAGCTTCGTTGATTCTTATATAGTCCACCCTCCGTTGATAGGACAGGCAGAACCGGTATTGTGGAGTAAGTCATGCGATGTTCTGATTTACTTTATCAATGTTCCTTATACATGAATGAAGAGTCTTTTATGCTATATATGATCTTGTAGATAACTAGAGTAGATTATGACTTAGTAGTTAGTAGATGACTTAGAATCCATTCTCTAGCTAATCCGACATCACCTACATATATGAGGAGTAGTCTATTTTCTAATCGCTGTGCTCTTTATCCCATGAACTTATACTTTATTATCAATTATCTTTATGGTTTACCCCCTGCTAGAGTAAGTGACTGTGTGAAGAGTTTCTCATTAGTAATCATGTTCTTGCAAGTTTATCTTTAGTCTATGCCTTGATAGATTTTGCCCCTTTGATTTAATTCCATCTTCTTAAGATCCCCTAAGCAAAATTATAAATAACGATACCTGGAATACTTATCCTGGTGAAATGCTACAATGAGGTGTTTTATCTGTGCGCTTGCGGATAGAATAGATTATTTTCTAGAGAGCCTTTACATTTATAAATACCTTTGTACACTCTGGCGCCATGCTAGGGATGACAACCTAGTATCTAAGTGGTGTTAGCTAGTGTCAACAAGCATTTCTGGCGCCGTTGCCGGGGACTTATAGGATCTATAGGACATGTTAGGAATTATAGGATAATTATATGAGTCTCAGGAATAAGTCATAAAAGGGAACAAAGGAGTAATATTTAGGAACGGTAAGGAAAGCTAGAAAATCAATCAAGGATTATTCATATAAAATATTAGACTAGACTATAGAGAAATAATTGCATAAAACAGCTACTAAGTGAGAAATCATAACAAGGCACCGCTGCTTTGGCAGGTTCACCCTGTTGTTTTTCTATGTTTATATTTTTATACAGGGTATAACAGGATTGACTTTGGGTACATTCAACTCTACATCATCAGAACCAAAGCAATCAAGAGAAGAAGAAGCTAGCTACCAATTGCTGAAGCTATGGCACACAAGACCTTGCAAGAATTCTCTGCTCCAAGTCTTGACAACATTCCAACCGGTCCAAGATTTGCAGTAGAAGAAGGAATACCCGAGTTTGAGCTCAAGTCAAGCCTCATCAATTTGGTACAAGCTACACAATTCAGTGGAAAGGCACATGAAGATGCCAGTGCACACTTGCAGAATTTCTTAGAGATTGGAAGCACAATCCACATCAACGGAGTTGACAAAGACGTCATACTGCTTCGCCTTTTTCCATTCTCACTAGAAGGAAAAGCGAGGAAGTGGTTCTACACTCATCAAGATAACATCAACAACTGGACGAACTTGTCAGATGCCTTTCTATCAAAGTTTTTCCCTATAGGCAAAACAACTGCCTTAAGAGGAAATATTGTCAGTTTCCAACAGCAGAAGACAGAAGCCATTTCAGAAGCATGGGAGTGTTTTCAAGGATACATATCAGATTGTCCTCACCATGGAATGGCCACATGGTTACTTATGCAGACCTTCTACCATGGATTAACCCAGAAGGCTCGTGAGTGCATAGATGCATCTGCTAAAGGATCATTCTTGGAGCTTACAACTGGAAAAGCAGAGATACTTTTGGATAAGATAGCAGAAAACCAAAGCTGGTTCCAAGATAAAGCTCAACATTGTCATCAAACTGAAGAAATACCAGAAGAAGTAAAAGCATTATCAACTAAGATGGAAAATTTGCTCCATTGGATTGACCAGAGGGCCAAGTTCAAAGAAGATCAAAGGGCCATTGAGACAGCATACAAATATCAACCAACTTCGAGTCAACCCAATAGCAAAGGTATGAATTCAGGTAATACTATCAAGCAACTTTCATTAAAAGAGATAATTGCTCAACAAACCAAAATTAATGATGAAGTTAAACAAAGGCTAGATACAAATGAATCATCTCTAAAAGATATACACAATAGAATGGATTTTCTACTAACTGCCTTTGATGAGCAAAACACTCTTAATAAAAGGGTAGAGCTTAAATTAATAAGATAGCTGCTGCACTGCCTGTTGCTACTAACCTTGAGCAGGTAAAGAATATAACTACTAGAGGAGGTAAAGCTACCAGAGATCCACCATACCCAAAAGAGAAACAAAGAACATCAGCACCAATGCAACCAGCAGTGATAGAAGAAGAAAGCCCAGTTGAAGCAGAAGATCTGCTACAACCATCAAGAACTAGAGAAATGAGGAAAGATTTTTACGACACCAACTATTTGCCATTTCCCAGAAGAAACAGAGGACTGCAGTCGGATGAGCAGTTTGGTAAGTTTGTAGAGGTCATTCAGAAATTATATGTCAACATACCTCTGCTCGATGCCATACAGGTACCTACATACGCAAAGTACATCAGAGATATTCTTAACAAGAAGAGACCACTGCCCACCACTGAGGTTATCAAGCTGACAGAAGAATGTAGTGCGGCCATCCTCAACAAACCACCAAAGAAGAAGGAAGATCCAGGATGCGCCACTATTGATTGCTCGATCGGAAACCAACACTTCAATAATGCACTTTGTGATCTCGGAGCAAGTGTCAGTGTGATGCCAGCATCAGTCTACAAAAAGCTTGAGCATGCAACTTTAGAACCAACATCAATGTGTCTACAACTAGCGGATCAATCGGTTCGACACCCGTTGGGCATCGCCGAGAACATTCCAGTCAAGATCAGAGATTTCCTGGTACCAGTAGACTTCGTAGTACTGGACATGAGTCCTGACTCAAAAGTGTCCATCATCCTTGGAAGACCATTTCTGAGCACTGCCAATGCCCACATTGATGTCAGGAAGGGAGAAATCAAGTTCAACATAAACGGTCAAGAAGAACACTTCACATTCAAACCCAGACCAGAGAGAGACTCTACAGTGAAGGAAGTTCATGAAGAACCACTGGAGACACCATCTCCGGAGGAAGGTAACTCAGAAGATTAAAAGATTTGGAGGTCCAGCTTGGGGGACCTAAAAATCCCAAACCCTCACCGGGAGGTAAATCGGTATTTACCCGCATTATTAATTTTCTCATATTTAAATTCTTGCATAATTAATTCTTGCATTAGTCATATACATTCATAGCATAATTATAATAATCAAAAAGCCCCATATAAATAATATTCGTGGTGTGTAACAACCCATATTTATTAATTATTGTGGAGGCACAAGAATATTTCCCATTATCATTTTTAATTAAAATTTTCATAGATTTTTCCTGCATTATATTTAATCATATTAATCTTCTAGAAGCATGACCCACACTCTTTGGGTCCCACATGTCATACACTTCACCTCACATACATCCCATCACATAATTTCATCCACCAATATGTTTCCACTCACTTGACATCTTTCCACCGTCCAACCACCGCCAACACAATATTATTCTGCGTGAGATCAAAGCAAGGAAGCAAGTGGAGGAGGCACACCCAGGATGGACACCAGGGGTGGGCGCCCGCCCACCTACCTTGGGCGCCCGCCCTGTCCCCTGCTCAGCCTATAAAAGGCCACCTCCAGCTCCCCTTCTCTTCACACAAACACTTCAAAAAAACCACACAAATCTCAGTTTCCCGAGAAGGAGCTTTTGTAGTGAAGAGAAGAGAGTAGAGAGAAAGAGGAGAGTGGAAGGGAAGGTTGGAGTTCTTTTGAGAAAGTGATTGTCACCTAGCAAATAGTGATCCCGCTGTCCAAGCGGAAGTAAAAGTTGTTTAGAGGGAGGCTCTACCAAAATAGAAACTTGTCTTGAACGATTAACCCCTAGACTACTAACACTCCGGACAGCTGACCACTAACATTTTATCTCACATTTTCCACCAGTTGTGTTTTTGCCAACTTTTGTTTACAGGATGTTTAAGAAGGTAAAGAATGCAGGGAAGGCTATCAAGAACATTGGTACAAGGAGTTCATCCCGACACTCCTCACAACCATCAGAGATGAGCGTCGACCCGACACCTACACAAGCTCCATCATCTTCATCAGGTCAGTAAGTTAAGGTCCTTCTCAAGATAGGAGACCTAGGACTGAAGACCCGAAGAGAAAAGGAAGTATATCAGCAATTGAAGAATAAAGATTTCATTCACACCCCTACTATCGATCCAATCCTACTACGAGAAACAGGTATGGACACTGAATTTGACTTAATTTTTCAAATGATGGGTTGGACAAATTTTTGGAATATAACTAAGCTGGGTTCTCGTCTTCTCACCCTCGAATTTCTTTGCACTTTACAATACTATGAGGGGGGAATTGTTTTTCGGATGTTCAAACAAGAAATTATGTTGTCTTGGAGAGAGCTAAGCGACCATCTTGGTTTCTATTCAAGATGCATCCTAAACATTGACTCCGATTTACCCAATTTTGAGAGACACCAGTTTTGGAGAGAAATATCTAGAGATAATTTGTATAGTCAAGCCCGAACCAGTGACATGGAACACCCCACTCTTAGGATGTTTCACAAATGGCTTGGGTACAATCTTTTCTATCGCGATGATATTAGGAAAGTAAGAGTAGGAGATTTACAACTTTTATATACTGCTATTAGTAAAGTACCTACTTCACCTGTTACACTATTAGTTTCACATTGGCTTAGTATACCTAGTCTTCAGGGACCAGTAGGATGTACTTCACTTATCACTCGTCTAGCCACTAATCTTCACTTACTAGAAAACTCATCGTTGGACTTCATAGAAGAATTAAGAATTTATCATGGCTATGACACATTTAGACAAGCTCGGATGTTAAAGAAAGAGGGGAATATAATGTATATGCTGTATGATGATAAATGCAAGATTCGGTTACCTAACCCGAACCTTGGCCTCTACACTGTGCAAAACTTTTTGATTGAGATTGCAGCAACACCAGTGAACCAGAGAACTCCACAGCGAGTGGCATCTGAAAGGATAACTACTCACAGAGAACGCACTTGGTATGGAGCTGACCCTGGACCAGAAGAAGCAGCGCACCTGCATTATTGTGATTATAATCCACGAGTCCTTCAAGACCCATGGGCTCGTCATGCGCAACCACAAGAGCCAACAGAGGAGACATGGCCGGAGAGCCAAGATCACCAGTGGACAAACCCGCCTTTTCATACGGGCAGGTACTCCACTAATCCATATGGAGCTTCAGGATCCAGACCTCCACCCCAATTTGATGCAGGACGATACTCCGACGCCTCCTACGCTTTCACGAATGACTACTACCAAGAGGCCGGTGCTTTCTTCACTCGTACCGACAACACCCTCCTCGACATCCAGAACACGCAAGCAGAACATGGAAGACTCCTGGAAGAGCAACAAAAATGGAACCAGGACCATGCCGCTGCGGTACAAGAGCTGAGACAAGATACAACAACAATGAACGACAACATCACAACCATGATGCGGTTCTGGAACATCGGGTAAGACCGACGGCAACATCCAGCTTGGGAGAGTTCCTCCCTAATTTATCAAGTAAGTTTTTATTTGCTGTTCTTATTTATTCTATTCTGTCTTAGTATTTTATTTATCTTAAAAAAAACTTAGAAAACTAAATAAATATTTTCTTACTTTAATTTACTGCACTTTATAAACATGAAAACAAAATAAAAAGAGTGTGTAGATAAGTGTGCTTTATTTTCTTGCTAAGTTTAATCTCTAGAAAAAACAAAAAAAGACCAAAAAGATGCATGATGGAAATGATGAACAGTTGCTCTGTTTGCTTACTTACAAGTACCTAGCTTTTATATTAGAATTCTTCCAGGAATTACTAAAACTAAAATTACTATCTTTGGAAAGCATAAAACTAAAGTCTAGGTAAGAGAAAGACATGATATAAAGTTGAGCTACTGTTTATCTTGTTCCTACTACACTAAGTTCTGAAGATTTATTTTGAAAACTTACGAAGCACATGATGAGTTCCTAGCATAACAAACTACCTACCACAGCCATACTTGCTATAACATCTTTTACTATATTTACATTGAGTTTGATCGAGCTGTGTTGACCCTTAGGAGCTTTTCATGTGGTTAAATTAAGATATTCACTTGCACGCATCTACCACAGCATTCATCATCAATCATTAAGATTGCTAAAAATATTATCACTCACTGTCCCGAATATTGTTATACTCTCTCTCTAAAAAGATTCAATGCAAAAGAGGCATGGGTTATGCAAAAATATACGAGGAAATAAAAAGGGGCAAGTGCCCGGGAACCTCGAAAAAGAAAGAAAAAGAGTGAGACGAGAGGTAAAAATGGACAAGTGTCCGAAGTAGAATTAGGGGTACAAAGATGCCCACTTGAGCGGAAAAAATGGACAAGTGTCCGACAGTAGAATTAGGGGTATCTATTACCCACCTGAAAAAAAAAAGAAGATAGCCCATGTTCTCCCAAAGCAAAGATCAAAGAGGAGGAGATATAGCAATATGAGGAGCAATGAGAACCAAATTTTATTATCACTTATGCATTTTCACTATCATTTACTCCACCACACATGCACATCTTGATTTAATTATATGCTGAGTTCCTTTGGATCCATGGCTCGATTAGACAACATATGTATGAGCTGTTTTTCACTCCTATGAGCTCCACTTAAATATTTCATTAGCTATAGGTAAGTGACATTATGGTAAGGATCCACAAATACCACATATAGAGAGACTTGATAGAATCATTGCTAGGAACTCTGAGTTTTATTTTGAAAACTTATGAAAAACTCTAGAACAAAGGTGAAGTATAGACAGGAGGGATAGTGCTTGACTTAACTATTTTGTCTTTCGATTACTTAAGACTTAAGTGCAGGTACTAAACTTCATAACACTTCACTCTAATCTGGAAGAATTTTTATGTAAAAGCATGTGTGCCTGTTAGGAAAGAAAACATCGAAGCAACTTCTGATCCGTCTGAGTTTAGCTATTTGCTCAGGGACGAGCAAAGGGTAAGCTTGGGGGAGTTTGTTGACGGTCCTTAAGTACTAAAATTAATAATCAAATAAACATGAAAAAGAATCAATATGAAACAAACATCTAGAATTAGGGTTTTATCTGACAGAATTCCACGAGCTTTGGTGTTTATCTATTTCTGCAGGGGTTTATCAGAAAATAGGGAGAGAAGGCCCACATGTCATGTTTACAACGAGATAATTACGTGCCGCGCAATTTTCCTTGATCTAGAAGGGTCCAGAAGCAACGAGAACGAACGGGAAGCAATTCGGGCTCGGGGGCTGGGCGCCCGCCCACCCCCCTTGGGCGCCCGCCCTGGCCAGGAAGCCAATCAGGACTCTGCTTCGGGACTACGCTCCACCGACCTAAAGGATCAATCTAAACCATACAATCTATGTCGGTTTGATCCAATGGCTCACGTTCACTTGAGGGGACTATAAAACCAGACCCCCTGGCCCCTGGAGGAGAGGAGGAGAAATCATTATTCAGAGGTAGCCATCAAAGTTAGGGTTTAGATCTCTCTCCCACAGAGAATTAGAATTAGCTACTCCCTAATCCTTCAAGTTTAGAGGTTTGATTAGATAGCAATTAGAGAAGTAGAGCACTACGCTCTGGATTCGGATCTTCGGTAATAAAGATTGGTATTATTCATATCTTTCTCTAATTCTATTGTTCTAATTGCATTATGTCTCTAATTATTATGTTCTTAGTTTGCTCTAGTTCTATATTTGATATAGTTCTAATTGATAATGAGTTTATGTATAAGTTTGCAAAGCGCTTAGCTCTTGTCGCGAGGGAGTTAGGTGATAAATCACATGTGAGCGTGGTGCTTAGATGTTATTTATCTGCAAATGTATCCTATTGGCCGAGTCGTGTGGTAGTTCGCGATAGTGACAGCTTCGTTGATTCTTATATAGTCCACCCTCCGTTGATAGGACAGGCAGAACCGGTATTGTGGAGTAAGTCATGCGATGTTCTGATTTACTTTATCAATGTTCCTTATACATGAATGAAGAGTCTTTTATGCTATATATGATCTTGTAGATAACTAGAGTAGATTATGACTTAGTAGTTAGTAGATGACTTAGAATCCATTCTCTAGCTAATCCGACATCACCTACATATATGAGGAGTAGTCTATTTTCTAATCGCTGTGCTCTTTATCCCATGAACTTATACTTTATTATCAATTATCTTTATGGTTTACCCCCTGCTAGAGTAAGTGACTGTGTGACGAGTTTCTCATTAGTAATCATGTTCTTGCAAGTTTATCTTTAGTCTATGCCTTGATAGATTTTGCCCCTTTGATTTAATTCCATCTTCTTAAGATCCCCTAAGCAAAATTATAAATAACGATACCTGGAATACTTATCCTGGTGAAATGCTACAATGAGGTGTTTTATCTGTGCGCTTGCGGATAGAATAGATTATTTTCTAGAGAGCCTTTACATTTATAAATACCTTTGTACACTCTGGCACCATGCTAGGGATGACAACCTAGTATCTAAGTGGTGTTAGCTAGTGTCAACAGTGGGATCACCCTCCATTTGAGCTTCTTCTATGTTATACACCTCATAATCATCCGGAATGGCTGATCTTCTAACTCTTTGAGATCTCCTAAGAGTCTCATTTGTGGGTGCCTCTTGGGACTGTTGTTCTTCCTCCTGGGCAACAGGTGGTGGTTGCACGGGATCCTGAAGGACAGGTTCCTCATGTTCATCCATCGTTGCCACAGGAGAACTAACAACAGGTGTTGGCACTACAGTGGCAGGCACTGTTGGTGCAACAGGAACAGGTAATTCAAAAAATGGATCCTGAATCATTGGAGTGGGCACACATACCCGCTTCTCTTCAAGATCAATTTGTCGAGCTACCATGCTCCCCCTTATCATTTCATTCTCTAAGAAAACTGCATGCCTTGTTTCTACAAATATTGTGTATCTATCTGGGCAGTAGAAACGATAGCCTTTTGACCTTTCTATATAGCCAATAAAATGGCAACTCACTGTTTTGGGATCTAGTTTCCCAATATTTGGGTTAAATACTTTAGCCTCAGCAGGACTCCCCCAGACACGCAAGTGATTTAGTGAGGGCACTCTTCCTGTCCACATCTCATACGGTGTTTTGGGCACCGACTTACTTGGTACTCTATTGAGAATATAAATGGCGGGTTTTAAAGCCTCCATCCATAAACTCAATGGTAAGATGGAATAACTCATCATGCTACGCACCATATCCATTAGGGTACGGTTGCGTCTTTCAGCTACTCCATTCTGCTGGGGTTCGCCCGGTGTGGAATACTGGGCTACTATGCCATTTTCCTGTAAAAACCTTGCAAAAGGTCCAGGAATTTGGCCATATGGGGTGTGCCGACCGTAGTACTCCCCCCGCGGTCGGATCGGACTATCTTTATCTTTAAATTATGCTGATTTTCAACTTCAGCCTTAAATATTTTAAATTTATCCAATGCTTCTGTTCTTTCTTTAATTGGATAAATGTAACCATAGCGGGAGTAATCATCTGTGAATGTTATAAATGAATCATAGTCATCCACGCTTTTCACAGGAAAAGGACCACAAATGTCTGTATGAATTATTTGTAGTATTCCTGTGCTTCTTTTAGCATCCTTTTTAATTTTCTTTATGTACTTTCTTTTAATGCATTCTCTACATTGGTCTAAATCCGAGAACTCTAATGGAGGAAGAATGTCATTCTTCACTAGTCTTTCTATTCTCCCCCTCGAAATATGGCCTAAACGACAGTGCCATAATTTCGATGAGGCATCTTGAGTTCTCTTCCTTTTTCTATTGGAAACCGCAGACGAGGATACGTTATCAATCACATCACATACGGAATTAACACATTCACGAAGTGATAACAAATAAAGATCTTGCTTTAAAAAAGCAATACCAACACTGTCATTATTACAGAAAATCTCACACTTGTCATTACCAAAATGGCAGCCATAACCATCATTGTCTAAACAAGACACACTTATTAAGTTTCTCTGTAAAGACGGAACATAAAGAACATCTCTAAGCAAAAGGATAAAACTATTAGCAAGTTCTAAAGAAACATCGCCAACAGCTTCCACGTCCACCTGGACTCCATTTGCCACTTTAATTTGTCTTTCTTTTCTTTGTGTAGTCCACGTCGAACGGAATCCCTGTAAAGAATTTGCAACATGAACAGTTGCCCCTGAGTCAATCCACCAAGTAGATTTTGCATATTGTACATAAAGAGATTCATTTACAAAAGTAATAATGTTCTCACCATTCTTTTCCATTATCATCTTTAACCATTTAGGGCAATCATGCTTGTAATGCCCCTCTTTGTGGCAGTAGTGACACAGATCTTTGTTGCCTGGAGGTTGGGCCTTTTTCTGCTGGGGCTGCTGATGCATGGGTGCTTTGCCTTTTGCCTTTGAAGGAGAGCTAGCATTAGCATTGACATTCTTTCTTTTGTTATCTCTAACAAAGTTGAGGGTGCCACCATTGGCGGCCTTGATCCTCTCTTCCTCTTGAACACACATCGCTATACAACGCTCCGGGTTCCATTTCTCGGGCTGGATGTTGTAGTTGACAACAAAAGTGTCAAACTCCTTTGGCAACGAAGCAAAAACCACATGAACAAGGAACTCTTCCTTGAGCTCTAAGTCCATTGGCTTAAACTTGTTGTTTAGATGGTTCATCTTTGATATGTGTTCTCTAATGCCATTGTCATTGCTAGACCCAGAGTACCTTTCTGTCATCAGCTGCTTAATCAGCTGAGTAGCATATGTCTTTGAAGAGCCATGAAACTGACTCTTTACTTTCTCAAGGTACTCTGTAATAGTGTCACACTCTCCAATTGACCCCACTATGGAGGGATCAATTGTGTTCTTTACCACTGCTAGACATTTCTTGTTAGCAGTGGCCCACTGTCTCTTTTGAAGATCAAATATCATTCTGTCACTTGCATACTTTGCTTCTCTTGTTGCCCATGCAGCATCAGTCTCTTCAGCTCCCCTCACCGGTTCCACTGGCTCAGTGGGACATGGTGTGTAGGTGACCCAGTCGACCTCAGCCAAGATGAAGGCCAGGTTAATCTTTTCCTTCCATCCATTGTAGTTGTCCCCTTTGAGGGCTGGAATATCCTTGATATATCCCATCAAGGAGACTTCTGAAACACATTCAAATTAAGTGAGAACATAATACAATAATTGCATGATTTAATTCCAACTATGGTCAAAAATAAAACATACAATTAGTCTTTTTACATTAATTCTACAACACCTTTGGGCAGAAATAGAATTAATATATATCAAAAAACCATAATAACATTATAATATTGCTATTAATCAACTTTGGTCAGAATAATAACAATATTATAATCCAATTTTAACCTTTTTACACTAATTCTACATCACCTTTGGGCAGAAAATAGAATTAATGCATGACAACAAACCATAATAATATTATAATATTGCTATAAATCAACTTTGGTTAGAATGATAACAATATTATAATAGTCTGTAATTTTATCCATTTTTCAAAATTAAAATCTACCATCGGATTGAATTTAATAATGAAAAGGAATAAATAACTTTAAGTACGCAGCGGAAACTTTAATAAACTTTTAATTCGATTTTCCAGAAACTATACAAAAACCTTACTGTTCTCTGAATATTATTATCTTTGGACAAAAAATATACAGAGAAAAGCATTTAAAACTATGCAAAATCATAAAAAAAAGCATCAATAATTAGCTTCTGGAAAAAGAAAAACGAAAAAACTGTGTGGACTGTGCAGTTGGGCCAAAACAGCCCACGCCCACGCGCGGCCTGCGCGGCCTGCTCGCGCGCAGCGGCCCAGCAGAGCGCCATGCGCACGTTTTTTTTTGTTTTTGTCACTTTCGCTCGGCCCAGTAGCCGAAAACGGCCCGCGTAGGAGCCCCGCGCGCGCCCCCGCGTCCCAGGCCGCAACCTAGGCCTGGGCCGGGAAATGGCCAACCCGCCTGGGCTCAAAGTGGCCCAGCAGACTCGCGATCGATCTGAGCCGTCCATGCAGATCCGACGGTCACGAGTGAAAAACGGGAGTATATAACCGAGTTGGCCACCAGGGAGCCCCAAAATCCTAGTCATTTCTTCCCTCTCCCTTTCCTGGCAGCCGACGGTGCCGGCTGGGACCGAGCCGAGCACCCTGGCCGGCGATGATGGCCGCGGTGCTTGCCCCCAAGTCCCAGGCCACTTCCTTTTCTTTTTCTTTTTTCTTTCTTTCTCTCTTTTCCAATCTCCTGGCCGCACCCAGCGATGAACTGCAACAGCGCGGCAGGCATCCATGGCAATCAGTGGCGCCGCCGCGAGCCCTCTCGCCAGTGTGTGCGTTCCCCTCGGGGTGAACGCACCGCCGTCGAGCGGCTTCACGTCGGTGCCCAGAAACTTTTGGCCGGGCAACTAGGTAGGGAAAAAAAATTCCTTCTGTACCATTCCCTTCCCCTTTCTGTTTTCTTTTCCGGAGTTAGAGTTCACTGAACCATTTCCAATATGGAAATAGTATTTCTTTGTTCGGGTTTGATAGATCCGCAACGGATCCATCCTTTTCTACATCCCCAAACTCTAGATCTACACACTAGACAGGCGTCTGATACCATTGTTACAACCCTAGGACCGTCTAGCAGTAGAACAGTGGGGATTAAACTTTCATTTCGGGATATACAAGGGTGATAATAATAGATCTATTGGATTCGGGAACGGGAGAGTACGGTTCATACCATCGGAGGAGGAGGTAGGAGCGGGTGCGGTCGAGGATCCGGATCCGGAGGCCGCCATCTCGTGGATCTGCGCTAGGCAGCGACGGTCGATGTAGTCTCGGTGGTGCAGTGGCGACCGGCGGGGAAGAAACGGTGGTGCAGTGCAGTGCAGTGGCGGCGCGGAGAGCTTCCCGTCACTGGCTGCGCCTTTCTCTAGATCGGGTTAGGGTTTCGGTGGGGTGTGGCGGCTCACGGTGAACCTCGTACTGAGAGCCGGCGGCCTCCACCTTGTATTTATAGCGCAGTGTGACAGGACCCTCCAGACATAGATGGGTTGGGCGCCCCCGATCAGGGCGCAGGTCAAGGCCCGATTAGGCCTTTGGGTCGGTGGGAGATCATTCCAACAGCCACCACCTCGGCTTGTCAGCTAAGGTCGACGCCAACCGCTGCCCCTCCGCGCCGACAGACGTCCTTGATGTTGTCCTGTTGCGTAGTATTTGGGACAGGCGCCGTACGTACTTTCCCTCAATCCAGGTATGCGTACGTAATTAACCTAGAAGTTCGTCTTCTTCATGATGTCGCCTCCATAGTTACTCCTGCACAACTTAACCACCCGCCGCCCTCACCAGCTCGCGCAGACCACCACCACCCACAGGATCCTTCCACACTTGGGCGACTCATCTCCTGGCCTGCTGCCCCTTGCCGTGGCCATCATTGTGGCTCAATCCGGCACCGCCCCCCTCCCCCCGCCTCCGCTTGACAAGGCCACAGCTCGCTTTGTCGGACACTGGACACTGCCCATCTTTTCTTTTAGGTCGAGCGCTTTCATGGAAGAGAGCAAGGGAAAGAGATGGGATGGGTGTGGGAGTGGGGGCGTTTGTATTTTGTTCTAGCTAGGGCGTGAGATCAAGAGTTAGCTTTTCTCTCATCTTCTGTTCTCTCTTTTTTTACGTAAGCAAAATGCTAAGATAGATTTCTATGAGTCAGCAGGACTGCAGGAGGTGTTAATGTTGGAGTTGCCCTAATGGAATTGGCCTTCCTCTCCTTGAGATTTTCTGGCGATAACGAATGCCGCGCGCGCTTCAATCAAGTTTTCACAAATCGAATGTGAGGGGCAGCTACTTATGTAGAAAGGCACGCATTATTGGATAGGTACAAGAAAACTTCGAACTAGAGAGTAAGAAAGCTACAGCGATATATAGGAGCTAAAAAATAACTAAATAAGTTAAAAAACTCGACGCTCTGGTCGGGCAAGGTAGCTAGCTGCTGCTGCTGTAGTATTGCAGGATGGTGTAGACTGTCTGCGTGATGGTCAAGCCGAGGAGGAAGACGGTGGCGGTGAGGGAGAGGAACGACCAGGGGCTCCGGAAGTAGGTGTGCACCAGGTTGGCGCGCCACTGGTTCCAGCGCTTCCGGCAGTAGGCGTTGACCTCCCGGTGCACGTCGTCCAGCGCGCTCTGCGGCTCCAGCACCACGTCCCTAGACAGGCCGTTGAACAGCTTCGCCACCGCCTTGTCGCTGCCCAGCGAGTTGAGCACGATCCGGCGCGACGTGAGCAGCGCCACGTCCCGCGCCGAGTCCACCATGTTGTCCATGAAGAAGACGTAGGCGGTCACGTCGTTCCCGGCGCCCACGTGAAGGCGCTCGAAGGCCATGAGGTTCAGGAGCATGTACTCCGTGGTGTCGTCGACGGCGATGGCCGGGAGGTACAGCGTGCCGTCGTGGAAGCGGATGTCGAGGAGGCTGCTCGTCGCGCTGCGCTTGAACCGGACGCCGGCTTCGTACAGCTCCTCCGCCGACCGGATGATGTCGTCTGTCGAGGCCGACGACGGGTCTGGCGGTGCCCGTGGCCGTGGGCCGGCCGGCCTCGGGCCATCGAGGAGGCTCCGGCGGAGGACGTCCAGCGGGTGCAGCGCGAGCCCCACGCCGGTCGCCAGCGGCCACGACGCCGGGGAAAGGAACAGAAGCACTAACCTGTTGATCAGGTCGTCGTCGTTCTGCGCGACATAATTAAGTTACATGCTTTCACTTTGTTTTTTTTTTTGAATGCTGCTTTCACTTTGTTTTTTTGCTATATATACATGTATGGCAAAAGTAAAAGACAAAATAAAGAACCATTTGATTGCAGAATTTATCAACAACACAGGTTCCGTTACGTACCCCGTTCTTGCCGCTCTCGACGGCGAGGAGGCGTTTGAGGACGAGCAGTGGCAGCTGGTTCTCGATCATGAGCATGTCGCGGCGGATGTAGGGCACGGTGTAGAGTAGGCCGTGGGCGCTGAAGACAGGGTCGTCGTCAGCGTAGTCGTTCATCTCCCAGCTGGTCGCCGTCCGCATGACCTCCAGGAGGAAGCACCCGTCGGTGACCATCAGCTCCACGAACCTGCTTTCCACCCCGCCGTCAATGCGCCACTCGTCGCTGAGCTTATGGTACGCGCCTTCCAGCCCCTCGGCTCCAGCTCCGGCCACCGCGGCCACAAAATCTGCCAGCGGCCGGCGCGCGCGGCGCAGGAAGTGCACGAGGGAGCGGCGCTTGTGGGTTTCCATGGGGCGCAGGTGGGGATCGCCGTGGTGGAACGGCCCCAGCGATACGACCTGTGGCCGGTACGCCCTGGGGTTCAGATCCTTTATGCACGCTGGCACGGGGTAGATGCACTGGCGGCGCCACCGCGCGGACTCCTCCTCCGACGCGCAGCCGTCGGCAACCTCCCTCTCCACCTCCGCCACCCATGCGCTTTCCTCGATGCTACTATGCCGGCGTTTCATCATTAATTAATTTCCGCCAAGTTATCCACTCCTGAGACACTGGTTCTGCTTGAGCATGAGCTGCTGTGTGCTGCTGAAGCCTGGATGTATATGGAATACAATCGGAAGCAGCCAAGCGGGCAAAGTGAACAGGAACCCTGCAAGGAAGGATACGGTGCAAAGACAAGACAATGACACAATGTAGTGGTCCTGTGGTCGATCTCTTGCTCTCCCTTGGGATTCTTTGCAACACAAGCAATGCTGCAAACGATATGACACTGACTGGGATCACATGCAGGCTTTCGGAAAGAAGATATAATCGCAGAAGCCGTGTGAAAGAGATGCACACATAGGAATAAAGTGAAAGGTAGAGAACTGCAGCTATATAGCCATATAGGGTGTACACGCTTCGATGAAAGCTGAAATGGTGAAAACTAGGGTAGCATGGAGATATAGGAACGGTTGCACCGTAGGCAAGGAACATCATGCATGACACATTCAAAAGCTCGTGATGGATTATATAGTGCAACTCCAAGTGATATGACATTTTTAGATTTGAGTCCAACAGATATTGTTTATGAAATTCCAATAAAATTTAACCGTTGAAACTGATCACTAGGGAAAGCGAGCAGTATACATGGCCAGCGGGCCGGTCTGGTCCGGTCCGTGGCCCGACCGGGCTAGTCTGGTCCGGTCCAGCACCGGGCCTCCTCGGGCCACCGGGCCACCACGGGCCATGGACTAGGGGTGCGGCCCATGGCCCGGTCCGCGGACCATTTTGCCGGACCAGGCTGCCCGTTGAGTCCGGTGCTTCGGGCCGGTCCGCAGCCCGCCTCCATCACATTTCAAATTGAAATACACAGAATGAATCAAATTGATGATCACAGTTCACATTTCAAATTCAAATACATATTTCACAAAAAACATCACAGAATGAAATTGATGATCAAAAGGAGCTGTTTTGTGCAATGCTGCCTCGTTAAAAACCTTTCTAGATAAAACTCACCCATGTGATAAACCCTAGAAAGAAAAAAAGAGTACAAGCGGCTCTCAAATAGTTTAGGTTCAAGTCTTTCTTACAAAAGCCAACTCAGTGGCTATTCTCACTTACAATCCAGTGACATACAACATACTTATACTACCAGTACCATTAGCGGATATAGCAGTGTATTTTTTATTGCAATGTTTGCAAACAGCACCAACACGAACTCCATTCTCCTTTACCTCATGGAAGAAATCCCAAAGAATAGATTTTGCCTTACCAGAGGTATCATTACCATCATCACCATCGTTATCATCGGCAATGATGGGATCAGAGGCGTCACCCAGTCCCAGATCGAGGCCGAGGGCGGCCGCATCCTCGACGATGTCGTTGTCGTCCTCGATCTCCAGGTCGTCGTCGTCGACGGGGACCGGACGTTCTACATCCGGCCCCTACGTTGCGAGACCAGCACCGACCCTCAACGAGGACGACCTGCTGCCGGTCCCGCCCCAGCCCCAGACAAGGCGCTGACGATCTCCAGCACCGCCCCTCAACGGCCGCTTAGGCAGCCCGGCCATGTCCAATCCAGAGGAGGAAGACGCGGCGTCAGGCACAAACCTGCGGGACGGAGCCCGGTGCCAAAGATGCAGAGCTCGCCGGCGAGGGTCAACGATCAGATCAAAGTGGTAGGGGAAGAAGGAAGGGGGAGGAAAGGAACACGGACTCACATGGCGGTCGAAGAGGACAGAGGAAAGTAGAGAGAAAAGAGGATTAGGTTTAGGGCGAGGTCACCAGATCGCTGACTGGACACCAGATCACCGGCGCGGACACCAGATCGCCGACGAGGACACCATATCGATGGATTAGGCGAGCTATGGCAGCGGATTATGGCGGCGGCCGGCGAGGGAGCGACTGAGAGTGAGCGCTGCGCGGCGTAGGGTGGGGAATGGGGAATGAGGGATTAGGGTTAGGGGGGAGCGGCCGGGGGGGCGGGGGCTTATATACGGCCGCGGTCGTCGCCGTCGTTGGGCCGGGGCGCCGTTAACAGGCCGCCTCCACTCTCCCCCATCATCGGGCCGATACCGGGCCAGACCATTTCACCGGGCCGATCCGGTACCGGGCTACGGACTGAGGCAGCGGCCATGGCCCGGTCCGCCTGTAGCCCGATGACACCGGACCGGGCAAATTCACGGGCTGCGGACCGGGCCGCCGGACCACAGGCCAAATGGCCAACTATAGCGAGCAGACGCTGATTCCTCGACAAGAGGGCCTCCCACACTGAGTCATCGGTTTCCCACGATCAGATCTTCTCGCACTGTGTTACTCTTGCCCCGCTGTCCTACTTTTCTTCCGCATCTCGCCCCTTCTAGCGCTAGGCATAATTTCACACTCTAGGGTTCATATCGTTGATGTACGTCGGCACGGTGTAGATGCATTTGCAGTGCCACTATACGGACTCCTCCAACGCGCAGCCATCGACAGCTACCCGCTCCACCTCCCCATCCATGTGCTTTCCTCAATGCATGCTACTATATATGCCGACATGTCGTCATGTCCTCCACCTTCTTAATTGGGGTTCTTTGCAAGTTAGCAGTGGACCCGGTACACGACCGCACATGCTCCGACTCATCAAATTCTGGGTTTAAAAAAAACATCTTCCGTGGAGCTACAGAGGTCTATCAGAATAATAAGCCTATTTTAAGATATAAATAGTGCTAATGTTTTTTTTATAAACATGGTGAAAGTTGACACTAAAAAAGGTCTAAGGCAGTAGCGTGTAGGCCACTTAATTTCTTGTCCTTCTGCCAACCTTGTTCTAGGTTAATTACGTACGTATACCTGGATTGAGGAAAGTACGGCGCCCTGTCCCAGATACTACGCAACAACAGGACAACATCAAACATGTCTGTAGGCGCGGAGGGCAGCGGTTGGCGTCGACCTTAGGCCTTCTTGTTTAGTTTCCACCGAAATCCAAAAAGTTTTCAAGATTTCTCGTCACATCGAATCTTGCGACACATGCATGAAGCACTAAATATAGACGAAAACAAAAATTAATTACACAGTTTGGCTGTAAATCGTGAGACGAATCTTTTGACCCTAGTTAGTCTATGGTTGAACAATATTTGTCACAAACAAACGAAAGTGCTACAGTAGCAAAATCCAAAAAGATTTCGTATCTAAACAAGGCCAGCTGACAAGCTAGGGTGGTGGCCACCATCCGCCACTCTCTCAATCATCATTTAGAAGGTCATTTGACCTTCTAAATAATGATTGCGAGAGTAAGTTTTAGAAAGATTATTGGAGATGGTATGTGTATGAGTTTAGTGTTCACGTAGGTGGCTTTCCGTTATCTGTATCCTCTGGTCCACGCACTTGCACAAAAAGATATATATACCTCTAAATTAAATTGTGTTACATATATATAAAGTCTTAGCTGCACATAGTTCAATTTAATTTGCAAGTTAGCTAGCTGACCTCCTATCACCGTGAAAATGACTGAATGCATTTTGCTCATTTCTTTTGTTGAATCCAGGCATTACTGCAAGACATTGCACTATATTTTTATTTAATATCGACAGGCTGATGTACATGCTAAGAGGAATTGCTTCAGCCGCCACAACGGTGTGTGTTTTCCATAGAAATGCTTTCCATTTTTTTTTTAGAAATTCTTAAGTGCTTGAATTTCTACCTTTTTATGGTACTCCATCTTGTTACTCTTCACAATGATCTATTTCTAAAAGGAATCTCCCATCTATTTGCCAAGAAATGAATTGCTTTGTGATATTATTAGCGTTTGGCCAGTGTGTAAACATAAAAAAAATTACTGTAAATTATCTAGTATAACACATTATGAGCAAAAGAGGCTTGTTTGCTTCGCGGATGATAGTACTTTTGGTTCATTACTGCCTCATCACTTCTCGTAACTGTGACATTATGTGTCTAGTATAGAAGCGAAGAATATACTGTGACCCACCAAAACCTTAAGATTATAACACATGATAGCCAACCTTTCGTTAATTCAAATTGTCTGCTTTTATCTTTTTTCATTAGACACGCCAGTTGTAGAACCGCAATACATGGTAAGAAATTAATGGGGTGTTTAGTTTCCCTTTTTTTCTAAAATTTTAGGGTTTTGGTCCATCATTTTGCATAATGAAACTAAACACCATGTAAATTTTGATAAAAAAAGTGGTTATTCTCTATTTTAGATTTTTACGTCAAAAGTCAAAAAAACCCAAAAAGAGCCTCAAAAGACTCTTATGAGAACAATAAATTCTGTATTTTAGATAAAACTAAACATGATTCTGAAAATTTTGGCATTTTATCACTACAATGTATATATAAAACAAGTTTATAGTAACACTAAGTAATTAAAGTTCTTTTTGGTTATTCTTTGGCACTGAGATTAACAAACAATTTCACTTGAAACCCAGGTACATATGTTGTATTAAAAGAAATTTAAGAGCAAAAGGCGTAGGTACACAATTTGATGGGAACATATATTTATAAAAACTTGGAGATGTGTCTTAAATGATGATCGAAATCTATATGCTGGATAGCCAATGTTGAAGTGGGTTCGCTCCAACGGATCAGTGCAGCCCTTTAGGCATTGCGTGGAACAATTAATTCCCACCAGAGGGATACTTGCCTAATTTTGATTTACTGGTTTACATAGCCTTCGATGAGCTGGAATAATTCTAGCTACATTCCTACCTAACCGAAAAAGCCCTTAGGGAGATGAAAGGGATTATATATACCAGATTCATTGGTTTCATTCCTTCCTCGAAAAAAAGGAAAAAGTCTACATAACCTCCAAACTATTAAGGGTGGACTACTTCACCCCTGAACTATAAAACCGGATATTCTACCCCCTGAACTTTCAAAACCGGTCAAATAACCTCCTAGAGTGGTTTTTGATGGTGGTTTTGTCTTTTTTCTTTTTTATTTATTTCCGCTAAATCTTTGAAAAATCATAATAAATTATAGAAAAATCATAAAATGAAAATTTCAATTTTGTTGGACTTCTGATGAGTAGATCTACACAGTGAATATATAATATGGTATACTATAGTATAAAGTTTTTGTTGTAGCTTTAAATCTATGTTTTTCTGTAATTAAATCGAATAATTCATATATGCAGTTCCTATGATCCAATTGTGGTGAAATTTTTATGGTGCGCTCATTATTGTATGCTTGAACTATGGTAAAAGTTTCGTACCTAATGGATCACGTATAACTTAGTTATCAATTTATTTAGCTTTATTATTGTTAAATTTATGCTTTATCTGTAACTAAGTTATACATGATCCAATGAGTATGAAATTTTTACCATAGTTCAAGCATATAATATTGAGCCCACCATAAAAATTTTACCACAATTGGACCACAGGAACTGCATATATGAATTATTCAAATTAATTACAGAAAAACATAGATTTAAAGGTACAACAAAAACTTTGTACTAAAGTATACCATATTATATATTCACTGTGTAGATCAACTCATCAGGAGTCCAACAAAATTAAAATTTTCATTTTATGATTTTTTTATGATTTGTTATGATTTTTCAAAGATTCAGCGAAAATAAATAAAAAAAAGACAAAACCACCCTCTAAAACCACTCGAGGGGGTTATTTGACCGGTTTTGAAAGTTCAGGGGGTAGAATATCCGGTTTAATAGTTCGGGGGGTTAAGTAGTCCACCCTAGATAGTTTGGGAGGTTATGTAGACTTTTTCCTCGAAAAAAATATCAGTTATTCTATATTGGATAATCAAGAACAGACTATTCTCATTGCGAGCAACCATGACACGGAGGCTCATCAAATTCAGTATGATGTTGAACACTAAAGTGTCAACAAAAAAACTGATGAAAATGACCCTATGTAAACATCCATGGCAGGGAACTGTAAACCTAGTACTACGTAACGACTAAACCGAGAAGTCGATCTTGACAGGAAAGGACACCGACGAGTCGCCGTTCTGGACGAGCACGGTGCTGACGCCCCGGTGGCACGACTTTGTAGGCTGTCCGCTCGACGATCCCGAACGACCGGCACACGTTCAGCGTGAACTTCTCGGTGACCGTGCTCCCCGCCGGCGCCAACACCCGCCGGAACGCGGCCACCTGCTTGACGGGCGCGTCCGCGACCTCGGGCGGCAGGACGGTGTACACCAGCACGGCGTGGGCGCCGTCCGGCTCCCGCCATTGATGACGCTCACGTTGAAGCTCACAGTCTCCTCGCACGCGTGCCCGTCCACGTTGATCGCCTGGTAGGACGGCAGCGCACCAGAGACAAGGCGGCGAAGGTGGACAGCGCGCTGGGGCGGTAGCTGAGACCCTTGCACTGGCCGCCGGCCACCGGCATCCTCACGGTGGTGCCGTGGCCGAACGGGTACAGCACCTCCGGCCGGCCCGGTGTAGAACTTGTACGTCCGCCCCGGGTACCCGTGCCCGTGCTGCGCCACCGACCGGAGCTCCATGGACGTCATGGGGATCTGCTCGATGTACTTGTTCTTGTACCATGTCAGAGAGGCAGCCGTCCTCCTGTACGTCCGTTTCATGTATGTACACAAAAACATGCAATGCAAGGATTGGTAACCATAAAGAATGTTCAATCTCCTACAACTAAAAAGACTAAAGAGTGGACATCGTTTTGATGCGACATTCTCCCTCCCGCTTTCGTCCTGCCTTCCTGAGAACGTCGTCCCACGTGGCCTGCTCAATCCTCGCGCCCCCCGCTCTCCTTCCATCCTCTCCAGGACGCGCGGATCCGCGCCCCCTCGCCCGCCTTCTCCTCCACGCAGATCGCCCGCCCCCCTTGACGAATCCTCCACGTAGACCTCGCTCGCCTCCTCCTCGGCGCCCCCTCGCCCGCCTCCTCCTCCACGCACATCAGGTCGCGCGGACCTCGCCCGCCTCCTCCTCGGCGCCCCCTCGCCCGCCTCCTCCTCCACGCAGATCAGGACGCGCGGATCCGCGCGACGCAGACCTCGCCCGCCTCCTCCTCCACGCAGATCAGACGTCGCCCGCCTCCTCCTCGGCGCCCCCTCGCCCGCCTCCTCCTCCTCCTCCTCCGGCATCTCTTTCCTTCCCTGCGTTCGCATTTCCTGCCTCCGCGGAATCGAGCCCCCCTTCCTCTGCGACGACGCCGCAACCCAGCTCGCCGCTGCGTCATCTCATTCCTTCCCCACATTCGGATTTCCTGCCTCAACGCCATCGAGGCCTCCCTTCTCCGGTCCTCTGCGACGACGCTGGATCTCCGCCCACATGGGGAACGACACGCCCGCTGCCGCCCTGTGCGGCCTCACACCGGAGGAGCTCATGACGGAGCAGCAGCGGAGCGGCACTGTCGGGGAGCCCCCGCGGGAGCGGCTCGAGGACGAACTCCTCCAAGAGCAGGAATCCTATTGGCCATGCGATGGCTGATGGGGGCGAACACCGCCGCTGCATCGACATCCGACGACCGGGGGGCACTGATGCTACCACGTCCCTGACGAGCGGGCTGCCATAGGGGTGGGCAATGGCACAAGAAGCCTACAGCGACGACAACTGCAAGATTTCTAAGCTGGTCCTGCCATTGAAGATTCTCTGCCTGCGTCAAATCATGTGAGTCTCTGGTGGGTTGTGTTTCTTTTATTTTGTTGAATTTATGCTTAATTTCTTATGATTTTTTGTGTTGCCCAGTGTGTTCTTTGGAGATCTTTACCTCCCAAATCCTTCCCTGGTTGAAGGATTGATCTTGGTTTTGCTTCATAGTGCAGCTGCCGGTAGTTAGAGGTTAGTGTCAGGTCTCAGAACTTGGAGAACTCCTGAAAGTTGGTATGATCTCAACTCCTACCGGTGTCTATCAGTTCGTGTCTAATAGCTCCTAGGAGGACATGATGAAACCTTTTCATTTTCTGATTTTCTTGCAGCTGCCCTAGAGCATGCATCGCACTCTGTCTTGCTGTTGCTTTGGCCTAATATAGTCACACCTCATCTGAATATCTGATCACATTATTTACATGCTTGCATTCACATGTGCAGATACATATGTGAAACAGAAACCATCGGAGATGTACAATTTTAAAACTTTGAAATGGCACATGCTGATGCAGGTTAATTCCGATGATCCTATCCATTAGAATTGACATACATTTGTATTTATGATCTTATCTGTTACAAAGAAGTTTGTGATTATTTTTTTATTCTGAAAAAAAAGAAGATCCTATTGCTTTTTGGAAACTACGGTTAGGTGACTTTACTGCAAGTGATATACAACCTTTCGTTTTATCTCCTAGATTGGAGCTTTATTTAACAAAAATGATGGTCATGTCAATAATAAGAAAGCAAGCCTAGACCAAGCCTGCAGTGGGATGGATATATGGATAGGTAGGTTTTAGAGATTAATCATTTCTATGCATAGCCATTTTGTATCTGATCACAGGTGCAGAAGACTTCTTAGTACTTGCCAATATGATGTTCACAAATAAATTCAGAGTTTGGTTAATCATAGTTTAGGTTCTAATAAAGCTACAGTCCTGCCCCAAGCATGCATTAGTCACTTCACTTATATATCTATAATGGTCCTTATGGCTGCACAACATAAATTTGGCATCCCTACTTAGACACAAGTTTAAGTCCTTGATGACTTCTACATTTTTTGATATCTAGAGGTCATATCTAGAGGCGACGACTACTATTGCTGCTGCACAAACAGCCTGTGGCTATGTCCTTCTGTTCAATACGACATGTCATAGTACAACAAATAATTTGACACTATTGCTCTTAATATTTGAGTTTGGAATGTGGAAGTGTGTTCTACTTTTTTTTGGCAAAATAGATTTACTGCATTCTTTCTAGAATGCGGCATCTCAGTTCACCTAACACTTCTTGAAATATATTAATTATTATTTAAATAAAATGATATGGTGGATAAATATTAAATATAAATGACGTGCTGTCCAGCATGTATTTGTACATATATTTGTAAAAATTAGGAGCTTGAGAAGAAAGAAAATCTGCAGCAAGCTGCAGTTTTGTGCTCAGAGATAGAGATGACAGTGGCCTAGGTCGTTGCGTGTGTGTGTATAGATAGCAGCAGGGGAAGATGAGATGTGTTAGCTGCTGCCATTGTAGGATCATGGGAGCATGGGGTGTGGCTTCTTGCTGCTGCAAGAGTTGTGCTATGTACTACTGGAACTTTTTGCTGCATAACAACAATGTCCTTCTAAAAGGTAGGGAACATTAAATTTGTGTGATATATTTCTTTGATGATTGCTGGTGTGTTTCCCAGTAGAATGCATAGGATATCCAAACACATTTAGATGTCATGTCATCAGTGCTGAACAACTATCTAAATTGTCAATAGCAATTGACAAATTAGGAAACCAGTAAAGTACTTCGAGTATGATTGAGTTGTGTAGGACCTTGATTTTTTAGGCTGTGTGCTCTATTAATAATATGCAATTTATAATGTGTACACTGAATCAACATACTGTGACTGAATGGTTTCTACTATTTTGGTCAGCTGTCCATTATTTGTCCTGTCTTCAGAAATTTGGTATATTAGTTGCAGACTATATGAAATAATGCCTTAGATAAGCTGGGAGTTGTTTAGCCAATTCAATTAACATGTGAATTATTGAACTGCATAATTTATCTGCCTTTTGAAATCTTCCGTTTGTGTTTGCAAGCTGACACCACTCACATATATTTCATCATCAGTAAGTTATTTCAGTTGCTCCACCATCTCTCCAGTTACCTAATATCAATTGTATTTGTCATCATTACACAATTTAATACATCTCTGATAAGCATCAAGGCTGTCGCTTGCCATCAAGGCGTTGGTTACCAGCTGCAGTCCTACAAATATTGGCACTCCATTTGCAGGTAAATTCTATGACTACTGGATAATTGACAAATATTGTCCTTTAGATCTGGCAGCTTTGCAACAGAGTAGTGGCAGCCATGGCTTGTCCAACTTTCTGAAATCAGCATATTACTGAGCATCGGATCTATATGTATCGTCAATGAAAATCCTTTTAACATTACATGGGTTTACTCCTGAAGTTTCATAGAATCCATAGATATATTTTTTTTGTTTAAGCAAAATATAAAGATCTCCGAATCACGAGTCACCATAATCTTGTCTTGTGATAATATGGACTTGCTACTGCTTTGGTACACTATATTTTACCCCAATTATATGTGCATTAGTTATTACCATGCATGAAGCTCAGAAGTACTATTCTTTCAAATAACACTGGAAACACTGATTTTAGTACAAGGACAGAATTATATAGTACTAATTTGTACCTTGAAGTACAAAACTGGAAACAATGTTAGGCTTGGACCATTCTTAATGGCACAGAAAGATAGAAACATGTATCAATTATTTTTACAAAAAATCCTTGCAGGGAGGAGTCACCTCAGTTATTTTCATGTTGTGTGGGATGAGAAAAAAATTACCATTCATTGACGATGATTATAAAGCTCAGCTATGATGTTCTATAGGTAACTTAATCTCCTTAATTTTTGACCAACTGAATTGGTGAAATACATTACAACAGAGAATGCCAAATTCTTCAAGCTCTTCATTTAATTGTTTCCTATGTTTCTTGACCTGCAGGTATGTACAAACCTTGAGAAGATGAGAGAGAAGATGGTGAAGGAGGGACAGGAGGTGAGCTATCACATGTGGGCCGAGGCAGATGGAGTTGATGAGGCAGAGCTGAAGAGCAAGCTGCAAGCAGGTTACTGCTGAGAGAGGCTGCTGGTGCTTGTTCCATTTGGTTTAGTAGTTATAGATCATTTTTTTTGGTGTATGTCCAACATCTGGTCCTTAATTCTCGAGACATCCTCACTACAGTAACAATCTGGTTGTTAAAAAAACTAATCAATATCAATCTTTATCTTTGAGAAGTTTTGTAGACAATTTCAATTCCTTTGAGGCTAATCTATTAGACGTTTTAATTCATGAAAGACAATAGGAATCAGATACTAGACAAGAAATGGTGGGAAATGCAGGAGCAATGGTCACCAAGTTGCTTCATCACTTACAGTTGGACAAGTTGGTTAAAGAGAAACTTGTAATCAGGGTCAGTAGATATCTTACTCTACAATATATTTCTAATTAGCTACTGACATCAAAGATAAGGATCCATGGATAGGAATTTCTCTGGTGTATTTTTTTTTTCTTTTAGTTAGTTGTATAAATCTGCATCACCAAGCAAAATAATTCTTGTTATTGAGTTGTTTGCAGCTATATTAACCAGCACGAATCTAAAAAGGGATGTGGGCAACTTCCAGAAAGGGATATTAGATGTGGGCTCCATTGGTCCATACGAGATCTGGAGCCAATATTCATCGATCCTTGTTGCACACTAATTTTCTGAAGTTTGTCATCTTTTTTTCTTTATAATCATTAGTTACCATAACAGTTAAGCTAATTGTTCATGCATGATGAGTAATAGTGTTGGGTAAACAAAATATTAAATCCTACTCCAAATACTTTGTCACAGTGTTATTTTTTTGTTGCAATGTATGCACATATAAGAATTTCAATAGGACAAATTGCTATCTTATTGTGCGATCTATGTAATTTTTAGTGCAAATGTTTAATTATCCCGTAGTAACGCACGGGCACGCTATCTAGTAAACAAACAAATAAGAAAAACAAAAGATGAATGTGTGGATTTAATTACTATTTACCAGGATTGTATCTTCCGAATATCACGTCGGCAATGGCGCGTATTAATTGGCTACTCGATCAAGCTACTACTTGCCTGTGTAGCCACCGTCCATGACTCTTTCCGGCGCCATGACGTGCGGGCTGTGCATGGCGACGACACGGATCTTGTTGGCATCCTACATCACAACTTTTGTGAAACTTTATCAAATTTTAATCATAGTCTCCACATATGATATCATGACACATCGACCAGTTTTATGACTTTTGGACTTTATTTGCTTTTTATAGAATTTAAAAGCAACTCGCCCGCAAGTTTATGGTCATATTCTGTGAACAAGACCCACTAGTACATCGGCACACTATACAGGCGGTTGGTAACATATTTCTACAGACGTTTTCCGGATCCGCCTGCGCTGGAGGCCAGTACAAAACGTCCATTTCCACAGGCGGTCACTTGAGAGCTGCCAGTATAAACATTTTACACAGGCGGCTCTCTTG